>NW_006789004.1:1276664-1367602 GCF_000442215.2 Lipotes vexillifer
AATTGTGGCTCTTCCCTGCTGATCCTGGCTGAGGCCTTGGAATCCTTCATTTGACAGTGCTCCTGGCAGCCATTATTAATTGATAAGTTTAGATACAATGGATAAAACTTTCCCATTATAGGTTAAAATAAATTCCTAGGTCTCTGACCCTCCATGACCTTATAAGCTCTTTCTCAACCCACAACAGAGCAAAATTAAGACCTCTGCTGTTAGATATCTAGACACACAAGTCCATTGACACTCTGTAGGCTTCAGATTAACTTTGCTTCAAAGTGACATCCAAGCGGTTCTGTTTCAAGAATTGTTGTGCTGAAAATACCAGCTTATCCAAATGCTGTTTCCCTTTTTAGTAGCCAATTTGTACCGATGGCAAGTGTTTGTGTGGCGTGAGTTACCTGAAAATCCCCACCACACTTTTCCTACATACTGAGATATGAGGTCATGCATTATTAATTCTTCTAAGTGCAGGGAGATAGTCATTAATTCATAATTTTAATAGTTGACATACAATGTTATCCATAATTTTATTTTCTCCCTAAGTCCATAGTAAAACAGAGTAATACTGACACCTTCTATAGATCTGTCATGCATTTCAGAATCTAACTGAACTTCTGCATTATATGCTCAGGCCATGTAAACACAATCTACATCCCTTCTCCAAAACCTGAGGTTGCTCTACTGTCTCACTGGGTCCAGACTCATTGTTTGGTGCTTTATAAGCCTGTTATTAGTTGGACTTATTACTGTGCCCTCATGTCTGTTTATTTATGTTCAAGATTTTGCTCCATTTAGAGAGAACTGCTTGCTGTCTCTTTGCCCCAGAACTGGAATGAGAATGAGGCAAATGAGGAGACTGGGGTGCAAACTCTAAAGAGGCATGTTCTCAGAGTCATGCTGAGTGTCTCCTTAAATATCACACCCTATGCAGTTCATTTGCCATATTCTAGTTCTGGCTTTGCCTTGTACCATCAACTAAAACCAATTTTTATGTCTTTACTGTTTTTCAGCTCTTCAAAGCCAATTCACATGTATGATCTAATTTTATTCTCTCAGCCCTTGGAAGGGCCGATGTTATCACTTTCCCCATTCTACAAGGATGAGAAAATCTAAGTTTCAAAAAAGTTAAAGTTAAGGAGTGTCAGAGTTAGAACTTGATAGCAGGTCTTCTGAATTGGAGCAAGATATTCTTTCCAGGAGAATGAGACTTAACCTCCTTTTCTGTGCTCTATGACAAGGCATGCCTTTCTCTTCCTTCAAAATCCACACTTTAAGCTTTTCAGTTTGAATTATTTTATTTATTTCAAGATTTTTTTCCATATGCATCTGTTATTCCTCACTTGTTTTGCACATGTCTATCATAAGTTATTATCTTTTATTCTTTTGTTTTTTGGCCTGTTTCCTTAATATATAGATTAGATACTCTTGAAGTGTGAACAGTATATAATAAATAAAATGGTATATTTTTATAAAGCCTGAGCTTGTCAATGGACTTTGTGAGGGATACAGACATTTGTTTCACTGCCAAGTTTATAGATGAGGAAACTGAGTGATAAGGAATGATGATGACAGCTAACATTTGTTGAGGACATCAGGGTTGCAAGGACCATGTCAAGCAGCTAACATGCAACATTTCCATGAATTTCATAACAACTGAATGAGGTAGCTGTTGTTGGCCACCTTTTAAAAATGAGCAAATGAAGCTTTAGTGAAAATAGCAAACTGCATAAGGTCATAGCACTTGTGAATGTCAGGGCCAGGATTTAAACCCAGGTATGACTTCAGAATACACACATTGGAGTGATTAACTTAGGGCTGCAGAACCAGCAAGGGGACAAGTTGAATCCTGGGTCTGATAGTTCTGACTCCAATCTTGCTCCTTTTTCATTGTTCTCATCTGCTTCTCACTTTCACAAAATAGTATACCCATTTGATATCTTTTTATTTTAAGTGAATTGATATTATATTAAGAATAATTTTGGTCTATGTTTACTTTAGCAAGTTAAGGTCTCCTTATGTGAAATTAAAATCTAAGTAGAAACATTGTGAACCTCTATATCTGCTACTTGATAATGGAACAAATGCAGTTTCTTTGGAGCATGCAAGTGTAAAGATGGCTCAGTAGGGTGTGGTCTTCATGTCTATGCCTTGCAGGTTGAGAAGCATAACAAGGCTTGGGATAATTAAATACTGGTGGATCCCCAGGGGTATAAGGGAAATGCGTTGTGGGAAGAGTAGAGCATAGCGATGGCAAAGAAGTGGCATGGCTAATCTACCCCAGCCTTCTTTCCCGTGGAGCTCTGCAGTGGCATCGCAATGTGTTTCAGCACAGAACTACAGGCAGCCACTGTCCATTGGCCAGGATTAGCTCTAGAGAGGAAACCTATACAGCATCATCGACTGTGGAGAGGAAGAGACTTATTTCCCAAACTTGGAAGTGCTACTCATTGGATGTGGCCCTGAGCAAGTTATTTAACCTTGAAATTCAATCAGTTCACTATTCAATAAAGATAATGATAGTACCTCCTTACCAGAGTTATTGTAAGGGGTTAAAATAAGATGCATATAGCCTAAGACCTGAATCAACATTAATTATCCCTGAAAAGAAAACAGGGACAATGCCTCTTTAACTCCCCTTTGCAATTGCAAAATCATCCAGAAAATAAAAAATAATGTAGAAGACTCCAATATTCCCCCCAATTAAAAAAAAAAATTCTGATCTTAATCGGGATAATTCTAAGTTTTCAGAGAATTTTTTTTCTTTTTAAATGTGTGAGGCCATCAGTTCGTGGGATTTGGCATCAACCAGACCTAGGTTTGAGTTACAGTTCTGTCATTTACTTGGTAACTAAGAGTAAATTGCTTAACTTTCCTGAGCTTCATCTTCCTTATCTATAAAACAGGGATATAACATTACCTATACCACAAAATTATTATGAGATTAAAAACCGGCAAAGCATATATGCCATAAATCACTTGGTAAATATTCATTGTAATCATTCCTTCAAGGCAGGTCCCTAAGGGGCACCTGCGCACATTCCAGTGAAAGGAGACATCTGGCCATGACACTGCACTTTGAGCTTGCCCTGTTTAGTGTGGCCATTGTGCTCGCTGCTGTTTGCCTAACGCTGATGAAGTTACTTAGTTCTTGTCCTTGACTACTTCCTGGCCCTTGTGCAATATCTCCTGATTTGAGGCTGGATTCTACAGATCATGTAACTGGTCACAGCAGAAGTAGTTATGCTTTAACTCCCTTTTGTATTCAGTGCTATGAACTATCAAGTGGAAAGAGACTGAAGGGACAGGGGGTCAGGGTGAGGGAATATCAGGGATCCTGCTCTACCTGATCTTTTGCATTTGATTCAATAATTATTGATTACCTACCATAGGCCAAGCTTCGAGGGTATAAACAGGACATGCCCCTTGCCTCAGGGAGCTCCGAGCTTGGTGATGCAGTGAGAATCAGTTTTCACTTTTACGAACAGTTACACAAAAACTAAGTTAGGTATAATGAGAGATTCCTTCAAAAAATGTGTGTAAGTATGCATGTGCCAACTTGAAGGAGAATACAAGTATGTTTACTCAAAAGATCCATTTGAACTTAAAAAAAGAAAATGTATTTTTCTTTAAAGAAAAACAGAACTAAAAGCTATCAAGACTCCTGCAGACCTTAATATGTGTGTATAATTTTATTAAATATATATGAAAATTTTTGTCATGCACATGTATACATACTATAAACGTAGAGCTCAGTGAATTTTCACAAACTGGACACACTTATGTAAACAGTATACAGATTAAGAAACAAAATCTTACTGGACCCCATCAGGTCCCTTCTAGTCACTGCCCCCAGGAGAACCAATATCTTGTATTCTAATAGCATAAAATACATTTTTATATCTTTGTACTTTCTATTAATAGAAGCATGTAGTGTGGTATGTAGATTTTTAAAACATTTTTCTGTCAAACTTTAGTTTATTATTTGGTGCTTCTTTATTAATCTAAACCATCAAAGTTTGATCTACTGTGAAACATAGACTTGGAATAAAGTATTCTGAGGCTTGTGTAAAAATTGCCAACTCTTTCTGCACAGGATGATGCCTTTGTGCCTGGATCTTGGAAGTTATACTTCAGAATGTGAACTCATTCCATAGAAAATGGTTTAATTTATTGAAGGCCAGGTACTTGCTTCCCAGCAACACAGCTTAAGTAAATGCCCGACTCAGACAGTCAACATTACTGTCTCAAAAATCTTTCATTCTGACATATTATCACACATTTGTCATTAGGGAGCTGCATACCCACATATGTCCATAAATATTTGGTCTTAGTAGACCCAGGTTGACCTGCTTGAGAATCAGAAGGAAAAAAAAATCTTATCTCTGTCCTTGGAAAAGGTACAATTAAATGAAGGGAAAGTTTGAATGTGGCCTCTGAGAAACTTTGTTTCCCTGAAAACAAAATCATTTTGCTCTAGTCAATCAATAACTCTGCCTGGTAAATGTGAATCTTAGGCTCAGAAAGAGGTTATCAGCCATAACATTTCTTAACACTTTCATAATGTTATCAGAAATTAAAAGGTAACATTTATCAAATATTTACAAGTTGTGTGGGACACAGCACAGTGTAAACATATGAATCTGATAATATCCAAGCTGCAGTTTTAAAACAGGTCCAAAAAAATCTCAAAAATGTTTGCTCTTCAATGATGCATTCTCCATCATGTAAAAATTTAACTATTGAGATGCTCTAATGACACAAAGAATGGGTCACATAAGGAGGAAGGTATCTCAGGTGAAAGGTCAATATCAACACAGATGAAAGAGATTGCATTAAGCAGCTTATGCCAACCAGGAAGGACACACATTTTCTAAATGAACATAGGAAAAAAAACTATTACATAATGGAAAATGTGAGACAAATATTAGTTACTTCAGTTGACTACACATGAAAGGTATGTACAAAAACACACAAAAAATAAGTCTTTCATCATCCTGTGGTCACTTACATTCTCCTTTTTGCTGTCTGTGGTAGCATTTCTCCAGGTTCTATGGGGGAAGAAACTTCATTCATCTTTCTCTTTCCCCAGTCCCCTGGGCGCTTTGCCTTTGTATAGGGCTCATCCAGTCTAGAGCCTCCATTGCCACCTCCCTCGTAGTGGATCCTCTATTCTATTAATTAAAGACGGTCAAGAGAAAAAGGAGGAAGGTGCAGGGAGGAGGAGAAGGTTGAGGAAGAAGAGAGAAGCATAAGCTGGGAGGCAACAATCTTCAAGAAGAAAAAAAGGTCTTTAACTGGCAAAGGAAAGTCACAAAGCCCCAGTGCCCCAGTCCCTACACTCCCCCTCCTCCTGGTGAATTTGATGGCCCTGAACACTGCCATTCAGTCCTAACCCATGTCCTGTGTACTGCTGCTCTCTCCACAGTCTTTCACCTCTAGGCCACATGCAATGACTGGAGCTTGGGCAGAACTGCAGTGGGGTTCACTTGGAAAGTAAGGAGTAGATGGAATGGTCTGAGTGGTTTAGAACAATGAGATAGCACTTTCCAAAACAGAGAATTTCTTAAAGTAGATTTTGTTGGTAGTGTATTTGTTTCTTCGTTTTCGGAGTTGAAAGCGTTTACCTTGCGAATTTTTTAGCCCTTTAAATCTGAGAACTGTACTTAATTCTATGGTGATGGTGGGTGGCAGCTGGAAATTCAAGGCTGCATTGCAAGGGTAACTGGAAATAAAGCCCAGATTGCCTTACAAAAATAGAACTCAAGAAAATGTTTCTTCTTAAAATATAATGAGTGAAGTTTTTTATCAAATATGAGAAGAGGAATTTGAGGGGCAAAGAGAACCAGAATTTGAATGTCATGAGACATGAAGCTTCCACAGAACAGGTATATGTGCATTTTTCATTTCAGCATTTTGCTGTGTGTTAAATACTGCAAGTTGTACAATGTAATTATTTTTATTTATGTGTATGACAAATTAATGAAATAAAGAACATCATAAGTTTTTAAAATTAGGCTGTAGGATGTATATCAGCTACCACTTCATTAAATTGGGCCTTTAATGGATATTCACCCTGTGAATATGAGTGGGGAAAAGGAGAGCCTTATAACTAATTGACTTCCTGCCCCAGGCATCCAAACATCTTTCTGCAACTCTGGATTTGTCCCTCCAGGATACTACTGCCAAAATGATCAACACAAGTTCCCAAAATAACAATTTATTCTTCCCAGAGGACATTGTGCCCCCAGTCTCCTGGCCAGATGAATTGGCACAATTACATCCTTCTCTCTTGCTTTCCCCCTCAGGATATCCTAGGTGTCAGGGCTTTACATGTTGCGATGATTCAGAGCAAAAAATCTGCTAAGAGGGAAGACAGTGCTACAAGCATCTTCTTAGATTCCTAGGTCCAAACTGATGGAGCGAAACACAAATCCTCCATTGGTTTCTTTCCTTCAAAACTTCACTGCCCCTCAGGCACATGCACAGATCAAGTGGAGAGCTAAATCCTTTCCTGAGTCCTGACACAAATATGTTGGCATTAACCAACAAAGGCCCCAAACTAACCAATTTCAAGCCTTTTTTTCCATCTTTCCCTCCCGCCACCAAGAGTTAGTGACATAAAGATCATTGCACAAATGCCAGTTTAATCTGCTGAGCTATATTTCTCTCTCTGAAGCAGTCTAATAGAGAGGAAAATATACATTCATTTCTGCTTTAGGAAATACAACTCTGGTTAACAAGGTTTCTTGATGATTACCTCTTATTTGCTTTGCCTTTTTTACCTTAATACTCTCTTCTCTCAGTACTTTTCTTTAGTCAGAGCTGGTTTTTATAAAATATTCCTTTCGCTCATTTTTGTTTCTGAATCAGACTCAGTGAGCTCTCTATGAACAAACCCTTTCATCAGGAAACCCCACAGCTCACACTGAGGATATTGGGGAACAGGTCTGCAACTGTTGCAAAAGCTTTTCTCCATGTAAATAAGCTCCAGGTGAGGCTCTTAACAAAGAGCTGGGAAGTTGAAAGGGGAAGGTGGTCATTTCCTCAGACAGAGGCCCACATCCCATCCCCCTTTGGGTCCCCACTGTCGTGTATTAGGATGAGTGACTCTAGCCCCACTCACAGGTAGCCACTTGACCAGTGCTTCAGACCATCAAGAGCTTCCTGCTACAGAATTATTCACCACCACTATTTAACTGCCATTTAAAAAAGATAATGCTGTTACTTGATGGGAGAAGGTGTGGGGAGAGGAAAACGGTCATTCCCAATGAAAGTGGAAAAGAGGTATTTACATAAGAACTTCTCAGTTGTTCTTTAAGTCTGAAATCATTCACAGAATTTTGCAACAAAACACAGAAATAGGTTGTATCTACTCACTGCCCATTTCATATTTGGGATACTTACCGGCAGAGACAGACATAGCTTTCCATTAAACTTTAAATTTTAATGAGGATTAATTAGTTAAAAGGATTGCCCTCATGTGCCATTTGCTCATTTGTTCATTCGGTCAAGCAATATTAATTATTGAGTGCCAACTACCTGCCAGGTGTGGTGGTAGGTACTGGGGAAACAACAGAGAGCCAAACCAGCCACCTCTATCATTCTGTGTAGGTGATAAAAGAGACATTAATCAACTAATCACACAAATAAATATAAAATTACTAAGCCCTCCAAGGAGAGGGACATGGGACTATGTAAACCTATAATAGGGTTATTTGGCCTAGTCAGGAGGTCAACAAATACTTACCTGAGGAAGTGTCAATTGAGCTTGGATGTGAAGGAGGAGTAGTACTTGAGGAAATGGAGGTGTGGCTGAATTGGAGAGAGTGAGGATGGATGGGAGGTAAGGTAAAGCAGAAACAGACCTTAAGGGACAGGATCATGCAAACCCTCATTAAGTGTCATGTGAATGCTTGGAGTTTATCCTAAGAACAATGGAAAGCCACTGAAAGGTTTTACACAGAAGAAATGATATGATTGATATGATATGATATGATATGATGACATGACATATGAGATGATATGATATGATGAGATGACATGACATATGATATGATATGGTGAGATGACATGACATATGAGATGAGTTGATGTGCTGTGATGTAATATGAGCAGGTTGGATTTCTCTGGCTGCAGAGTGTTGGTGGTGGTAAGAACAGACTATCAATAGGCTGAAAGAGACCAGAAAGCTGACTGGTAGAGGTTATTTCATTCAGAAATATTTACACATTAATTAAATCAGTCTGATCCTTATGAGGTAAATCAGACCCTGATTTTTGTCTGACACACCATGTAATTCTTCTACTGGGGCCTATTCACCTTTTCCTGCTCCCCTACTAAGAGCCCCTTCCCTCCATTTATTCAACAGAGCATTTGTTTCTGCCACTTATAAACCAAGATCACTTAGCCAACCTATCTCAGAATCTTTATTTGTAAAAGGGCTAAGTATAGTCCCCTGGCTTTCCTCATCATGTTAGTTACTATGAGTATAATCTGAAGTAACAGGTGAGAAAGTGCCTTGTACACTAGAATACATGAGATCAGTGTAGGTTGGCATTATTGTAATGCTCCTGATTCCGTGTGATGTCCCTCTTCTCCGAGTGTTGGTCTGAATATTTTGGCTAGAAAAAAAATTCAGATGATTTAATTAGGATACTCATCAAATTCCTAGTCAAGGCAATAATTAATGCAGAAATAAAAGGACAAAACAGAGGCAGGGCTAGAGAAGGAATTGGGGTGACTTCACAGTCATAGCCTCAGGTCTCTGGATGTGATTAGGCTGTACTCCAATCATTTACCAAGGTGAAAAGGTATATATGACAGCAGCCGGTGGGGCTCATGCCCTCAGAATGGATCCTGTTACAACTATGGTGAACTAGAAAGTCCCTAAGAACAAAGGGATGACCTCATACTTCCTTGTGGAACACTTGCAGGGAAGAGCCTCTAGTCTCCCCAGAAGGACAAACAGAGCTCTGCTTACACCCCAACTTCTGTTTTTGCAAGCAGGTTCACGCTTTGATCAAACAAGCCTAATGTACCAGGGAATGTCCATGAAGGGATAGGGGTAGGAAGCAGAAGAGCCAGGAGAGAGAAGAAAATGAAAGTATATTAAACTCATAAAGAGGCTTTCCATCCAAATTCTGTGAAAGACCAAGCTTCTGTAGGAATCAGAGCGTCTCAGTTATCTCTGGTCTCTGTCCTCTTGCCCTTTCCTCATGAAATTTTGAGAGTCTCTGATGACTTTTGGGGTGGAAAGAGAGCTACTCATGTTCTGGGGAAGGGGCAGGCAGTCATGAGCTTGTGCAGAGGAGGAAGGGGAAAAGAGGGAAGGTGTTAGGGGCACCCCTTCATCTGTGAGCATTGCCTCCAGTGCTCTGAGGATCATTTCTAACTTTATAACACTTTAGGTCTCTCCTATGGTCGTTTCAAATGATATTTGAAAAGTTCTCCCCAAACAAAGTAGAGTGAATTCTAATGTATGCTAACCCTGTCTAGATATCTCTATTGTCTCCTGGTAAGGTAGTAGTCCCTGGGGAATGTTGTGAGGAGATGCTCAAGGAATCCAATCATGCTTATAGGAAGTTTCAATTTGAGGGCAGAGAAGGCTTTTAAGGTCTGAGAAGGTAGGATCTGAGAATCCCACTTCCTGTTTCCCAAAGAGCCTTCAGGATTATGTGTTTGTGACTGTGTGACTGTGTGTGTGTGTGTGTGCACATGTGTGGCAGGGAGGGGGGTTTCGCATGTACCTTCGTAAGAGGTGAAGTCAGGGTAGCTGAGGGATCTAATGGAAGTTTGGTGGTCCATTAAATTCAATAAACTTTCACTGACGTGGGTGCAGTTTGAGATAGTCTTGAAGACTATAGGAGGCTGATAGTCTTGAGGACTTAGGAGGCTGTTGGGAATTGGCAAGACTTTGCAAATAGCTGGAGGAAGAAAATGAAATGTGAAAATGCAGAACTTAGACCAAAAAAATATAGTCAGTCAGGATGACTATACATTTCTGAGCTGTTTTAGAGGAAAAATAAGACTGGAGAGCTTGAGTATAGCCAAATTATAGAGGATTTACAGAAATCCAGCCAGAAAAGGTGGGAGGACCATTTACTCAGTCATTCTGGAAGTACTTATTGCATGTCACTATGTGCCAGACACAGTTCTAGGTGCTTGAGGTACATCAGGGAACAAAATAGATGAACATTCCTGCCTTTATGGGTTTTACATTCTAGGGATGACAATCCACTATTGTCTGCCATTGACTTAATGTTCATGAAATAATTTAATCTTTACAACAACCCCATGAGATTGGTACTAGTATTAACCTGCTTTTACAGGTAGGAAAATTGAGGCACAAGGAGGTTAAGCATATTGCCCAAGGTCACACAGCTAGTAAATGTCTAGAGTTGCTCTTAACTACTGGATTACACTAGTTGCAAGAGCTTAAGAAGGAGAATTTCAAGGTGGTATGTTTCGGAGGGTGGCAGTGAAGAGTCAGCAATTGCAAGATTATACCATCATAAAATACCATAGACTAGGTGGCTTAAATGACAGACATTTATTTCTACAGTCCTGGAGGCTGGAAGCCTGAGATAGGGTGCCAGTATGGTCACATTCTGTTGAGGGCTCTCTTTCTGGCTTGTAGGTGTTCTCACATGTTCTTTCCTTGGTGCACATACAGGAAGAAGGAGAGATCTCTCTCTCCTAGAGGGGTAGAATAGGGAGGGTGGGAGGGAGGGAGACGCAAGAGGGAAGAGATATGGGAACATATGTATATGTATAACTGATTCACTTTGTTATAAAGCAGAAACTAACACACCATTGTAAAACAATTATACTCCAATAAAGATGTTAAAAAAAAAAAAAACAGGTACCATGAACTTCTGCACCACTCATCTGGGTGGACCAACTGAGATAGCAGTTACGAAAAGGTTTTCCAATGTGGAAAATTCTCTTCCCACTGCAGAAATGATTACAATAAAATGTTACTCACTGGTGGAAAAAAAAAAAAAAGAACACATAACTAAAATAGTCAAACTCATACAAGCAGAGAGTGGAATGGTGGTTGCCAGGGGTTGGGAGGAGGGGGAAAGAGGGAGGTATTAGTTAAAGGGTGCAAGATTTTAGTCATGCAAGATGAATAAGTCCTAGAGATCTACTGTGCAGTGTAGTGCCTATAGTTTACAATATTGTATTGTATACTTAACACTTTGCTAAGAGAGTAGATCTTGTGGTAAGTGTTTTCTTCCTCTTCTTATAAAGCAACCAATTCTATTGGGTTAGGAAACCACCCTTATGATTTTATTTATCCTTAGTTACTGCTAAAAGCCTTATCTCCAAATACAGTCACATTGAGGGTTAGGGCTTCAACATATGAACTGGGGATGGGGACTAACTCAGTCCAACATTAAGTTTCGTATAATTCTCCAGTAATTGTTCATGCTTGCTACCTGCATGTGTTTTCTCATTCTTAGCTCTAGGAGGTGGGCAATATTCTCCCCATTCTATGGATTGTGGAAAATGAAGTTTCAAGAATTTAAAGAAGTTTTCTAACCACTCCTATACTTGTTAGTGGCCCCTAACTTGAAAGCCCAGGTCCACTTTCTCTGTCCCATACCACACTGCCTGACTGCTGCCCACACCTCAGGCTTAGTGCCTGGCCAAGTCCTGAAGGCTCTGGGGCCCCTGGAGAAGGGGGTCTCAGGGCATAGGAGGATCCTCCTGTGTAGGCTGAGACCCCATGGCAGGCAGAGGCCTGGCAGAGCTTCCTGGGTGCTGGGAAATAACTCTCTGCCTGGGGAACCCAGTCTGGAGAGGAGATGCAGAGAAGCAGGGTTTTAGTGGAGAATGTCTCTAAGTCAGTTTAAGAAAGATTTTTTTGTTTTGTTTTGTTTTTTGTTTTTATTTTTTTTATTTTTTTGTGGTACTCAGTCCTCTCACTGCTGTGGCCTCTCCCGCTGTGGAGCACAGGCTCCGGACGCGCAGGCCCAGTGGCCACGGCCCACGGGCCCAGCCGCTCCGCGGCACGCGGGATCCTCCCAGACCAGGGCACGAACCCATGTCCCCTGCATCGGCAGGCAGACCCTCAACCACTGCGCCACCAGGGAAGCCCCTGTTTTGTTTTATTTTAAAGAAACTTTAGGGGGAAAATGGTAGAGAATTTTCCAGTGTAGAATTACTTAATTGTTTGGGGAAATTAAAATGTGTTGTCTACACAAAGAAATCTGAACCTCCTTTTCTCATAGCCACTTTTCACGGGCTTGCTTTTTAAAATGTCTTTGTACTATCATTCATTTCCTCATAGTGTGCTATGATCTTGGCTCTGTGTAAGGGCTGAGGAAAATATGCTTGAAATTGCTGTGACAAGTTTCTGGAAAGTGTCATGAAAGAGGAGTCTGTGGCTAAAAGTATGAGAATGCATTGGTTGAATGGTTTATTAAGTACACTTTCATCTTTCCGTCCCATCTATCTGGTTTTCTAGGTAGAGCTATGCAAGGTTGGGATGCCTAGGAAATGACTTTCCCTTCAGGTGACAAGAAGTGAGCACTAAGGGCATTCTATCACTTGGATCTTATGTACCAACAGCTCTGTGGGAAAGGTAAATCAAAGTGGGAGCTAAATTCAACAGCTTATATTTGAACAAGTTAATGTGTTTTCTCTTAAACTCGTAATAAGTAACACAGAAACATGAGTTTGATACGAGATGTCTATTATTAGTGAGCTAATATTTGTCTCCCGAAACTCTATAGCTCATCTTTGCTTTCAAACCTGCTCAGATCCTACATTTATTTAAGTAGCTTCTCTGCACTTGGAGGATTCACATATGTTAAATAATTTAATCTTCACACTGACCCACTAAGATGTGGTTATGTCCATGTTAAAAGTGAGGAAACTGAGGCTCAGAGAAAGGAATGATGCATGCCAGTTTTATCTCCTGTAAGTTCACTGAGGTCTGTGCCTACATATGTTCATCATATCTCCAGGGTTCAGTGAAGTATCTGCTACACAGTAGATGCTTAGTGTTTTTTGTATATTGTACCCATTGCTGGTTGCCTTATGAATTCAATATCAGTTGCTTCCCAGCTGCCAATCACTGCTGGATAATAAGAAACTGTAGTAGTCAGGGATATGCAGAGACACAGAAACATATATATATTTATATAGGAATTTATAGTAAATAAATAAGTATATATTTATATAGGAATTGGCTTACTTGATTATGGAGGCTGAGAAGTCCCACCATCTGCTGTTTGCAAGCTGGAAAACCAGGCAGGCCGGTGGTGTGATTCAGTCCAACCCCCAAGTCCTGACAACCAGGAAACTGAAAGAGATGGATATCGCAGCTCGAAAACAGAGAAAGTAAGTTCACCATCCCTCCACTTTTTGTTCTATTCCAGTGGTCGATGGATTGTATGATTGCCACCCACACTGGGTAAGGCCATCTGCTTTACTCAGTTCATGAATTCAAATGCTAACCTCTTCTGGAAACACCCTCAGACATGCCCAGAAATAATGTTTTACCAGCTATCTAGACATTACTTAGCCCAATCAAATTGACACATAAAATTATACATCACAGTACCATTGCCTCATCGCCTTCGGAGTCTGAGGGTGTGTACTCTAAAGGATGATGGAGAGAGGTACCCAATTCTCCACCAAAATACAAAATTCCAAAGGGCTTCTTTCGTTGAAATCACAACAGCCCTGCCTCTGACTTATGGATAATGGAACCTTCAATTTACTGCTAAAATACCTCAAAGAAACAAGAGGGTAGATTTCAGGTGGCTTCAGATGAAATCCAGATCAGTAATAGCCATTCTATCACCCAGAACCTGGCTGGTGCCCACGCTACCAGCACAAGTCTTTGGCTTCCCAAGTTCTCTGTTTTCCTGCAATCCAGGACTTAGTCACACTGCATTATAATTACTTGACTAAAGTACATTCTTGTTTCTCTGATTTCATTTGACATAAGTGATAGGTAAAAGGTTGATTTGATTAGCAAAAAATAAGGAAGAAGCTGCCTATTCCAGTAAAATGCACTTAGCACTGTAAAATAGTGTTTTGTTTTTCCCTCACCTCTCACCTCTTCTTGGTTCCCTACAGTGACTGTAACATTGCTCAGCTTGTCTGCCCCATGTCTCTCTTTCCTAATAGTAATGGACGGATAGTTCTTGAGAGTGAGGGGACTTTTTGCTAAAGGTACTGATATCACTCTTGCACCACAAGAGCTCTCATTTCTTATTATTTTATTATTATTTTAAAAATACATGGCTTGATTTTTTTTTTTTTTTTTTTTTTTTTAAAAAAGGGGCCTTCTCACCAGTCAAGTACTCACAGCCTTAGATACTTGCAGATTTTTTTTTTTTTTTTTTTTTTTTTTACAAAAGTGGTAGGGGAAGAGTGGCAAATGTTGAGGGGAGAGAAAAGTGTAACGTGATATTATCTTACATAGAAAACTGCATTTTGGGTATCAGAAGCTGACAGGGAAAAACACACAGACATTCATGGCAAAAGACTTGATGGAAGCCTAGGGAACTAATCCTGATGCTTATTTATTTTCTTTTTAATGGGATGTCAGTTCTGAAGAATAAACAGTCTTCCCTGAATCCAGTTATAAGCACTTAATTGTCTAGATAAGTACAAAAGAGAAATACTGTGTGCTGTGTCCCATAAGTCATCTTCATAGCCTTTCAGGTAAACTACCAAGGATTTTTACTGTTCAACTCCGTGGAGCACAAACTGGTAAACTGATCATGGCGAGTGAAGCAGTCTAGAGCTGACACCCCAAATTTAGTCTTAATCTGAAATGGCAACATCAATTACCTGAAAAAGTGCCACAGGAGGGAATGCCCACGAAAAGGACAGCATGTATCAGATTTTTCAATGAAAGCAACATTTTAGGGAATTGGCCTAAATCATTTAAAGAGGTTTCCTTTTTGAAATTGTACCAGTTAGTAAAATTGAAATCAGTGATCAAGGTGGCTTCAAGTTCTAGTCCAGACTGAAAATCTGAAGAATGGGGCTCAGAACCAAATGTATATGTGGACATGAGTTTGTATTTTTGAGCTACTTTATCAGCAGCATCTGGAAAACAGGAATACACCTTGGTTAGACTCTTAGATTCTTCTGGACTCTGTCTGATCCAATTCATATCTTTATAAATTATTTTTCCCTTTTTTAAAGTGACCATTATGTGCCAGGCATTGTATCCAAGGGCTAAGGCCATAGAGATGATGCAGTCCTTCCCAGCCAGGAACTCACAGTCCACTGGAAAAATAACATCCCAATTTCTCTTGTCCAATTCTCCTTTATCACACTCCTTTAGAAGTCCCTAGCTCTGGTTAAATCCAACCCTCCTCTTACTCTGTGACTACCTGCACAAAATGGAAACTCGGGGGGAACACAAATTCAGACTACCTGATTTCACTTTAAATTCAGTCTTTAAGTTTATATACATGCTTAGTGCCACCCAGCAACACTTCTATGCTTCCCTAGTACATTATTTCTCTCCTACGTTACTGCTTCATGCCTTCTCCTCTTTCCTAAAGCTTCAAACCTTTCCTCTCCTCACACTCTTAATGTTAACCTGGCTTCCTGTTTTACTGAGGGGGCAGAGCAATCAGCGTAGCACTTCTACTTCATATCTATCCACCTACTTGCATTTGAATCCATATTCTCCATATTCCTTCCTGTTACTCCATTTGAACTGTCCTTGCCCCTGGCTAAGTCAAAATCCTCCATTTGTGCATGGCACTTCATCCCTTCCTGTCTCTTCAAAGGCTTCACTACAGTTACTGTTCTGTATCATCACAATTTTCCAACCTACTTATTTCTATCAGCATATAAATGTGCTCTTATTTCTCTCAATTTTAAAAAAAGCCTGACACTTTCTTTGTCTTTTGTGCTGTCTTTTCCACCTAAACCTTAGTTTCTCTGTTCTCCTTTAGTTGATGCTTTTGATTCCTTTCTTCCCATTCTTGTACCCACTCCATTCAAGCTTTTGCCCCAACTATTTAACTGAAAATACTTTAGACAGGGTCTCTTATGACTTCCATGGGGCTAAATCCAACTTTCAATTCTATATTACAATAACTTTATCTATCAGTGGCTTCCATAGGCTGTCTACAAAGATGGCCACCAAGAATTCTTCCCAGTCCAGAACACTTGTGTTATGCCTCTCATCAAAATGTTAAGCCTGTTTCCCTGGTGGGGACTTGTGACTTGTTTTGACCAAAAGAATACATTGGAAGTAATGTTGTGTCAATTCCAAGCCTAGGACTGCTCTCTCTCTCTCTCTCTGATCTATACCTATATCTATACCTACACTTATATCTATATCTAAGTCTATCTATATCCATATCCTTTAAAACATTCCTAGTGCCTCACACCTAATACATTATAGTGTATGCTCAATAAATAACTACTAATAAATACACAGGTATTAGAATTTCAAGAAGAGCCTTAAAGAATGAATAGGAAGTCAGGATGAAAGAAGATGAGAAGTGAAAACAGAAAAGCATCAAAATTCACAGAATATTTGGCAAGTCAAGCGATCTTTGTATCTTAAATATTAAGATGGGAAGGAAGAAATGATGAAATTTGGGTCAGATTATGAACAGTCTTGAAATCCATGCACTTTCTAAGTGCAGACACCTGTCACTCCATTGTTCCAGGATCTACAAAAGCTCTACCCAATTTTCTACCCCATTCAGTCCTTACCTTTACTCTCCGACTTTCCTTCTGTGTTTTACTTTCCAGTTAGGTGAAACTGCTTACTGGGCCATGAACACACTGTGCTCTTCTATTGGTACCATCTTCCGGTCATGATGCCCTTACTACTCTTGTCCCCTGTATAAATTGTATTTACTCTTCAAGATCTTGCTTAGGCCCTAGAGGACCCAAGAATCCTTTACCAGTCACTTCAGCCCAGATTTTTCTCCGTTCTCTCAGCTCCTTTTAAAAGTATGGTTAATACAACATGGTATGGCACTGGATTGTTTTCTGTACATCTTATATATGTTCAGTCTTAAAATCCAAGTATTTAATAATCTTCTTGAGGGAAGAATCTACATCTTATGATGCATTCTGTAAATTTTTGCAGTCTTAATATAGCTAGAAAGGCAGTGGTTGTGAGCTGTTTAAGTAGGATGCACCCAGGTTGCCTGCTGTCAAAGGTTGGGGTGGGGGTGTGACAGAGGGAGATCCTGGTAGTATCAATGGTGCCCATGACTTATGTATAAGGACATAACAGTTCTATTCTGAGAACTGTTCTAAGCGTCCCCTACCAAAAGAGCAGAGTGTACCCTCCACCCCTTCCCACCCTCAGGTCTCCACAGGGCAGCAAACATATAGAAATGGAGATCGCAAAATGCAAAGATGGAAAATGGAATTGTATCACTGGATAAACAGGGAAATGAGGTTTCTGGTGTTGACATTCTTCTATCCTTCTGTTTTAGTATCATGAATTGTGGGTAGAAACAGGGCTGTGGAATAACTAAAAATCTATTTAAAATATGAACCAGGCACAATTGCTGAAAGAAAGGCTAAGAATTCTCTGCAATTGCCATGAAGTGCAGAATGGCATGAAACAAAATCAAAGAATTCAGAACGAGCAGACAATGTAAAACTTTAATAATAAAAGAAAATACAAAATGGTTTCACTGATTTCTTACTGAGGAAAGTTAATACCACACTGTCCATTATAACATTATGACAGATATAACTCCAATGGAGATTCCTTTCTTGCAAATGGTTCACATATTCCTTAAGTTTGAACAACGATGGTGTCATGGAAAAGACTTGGAAACCAGAGTCAGAGAACCTGGCCTCAGGTCCTATCTCTACCTATTGCTAACTGCTCATTTAGTCATTAATGTATACATTCAATCATCACAACAAAACTTTTTGAAAAATTTACTTATATTCTAGTCTCTATGTGAGCATAAACAACTGTCTTAAACCTTTGTGACTCAGATTATTCATATGCAAAATGGGGATGGCATTTCCTATGCCGACAACCTTGTAAGGTCTACAGAGAATCAGATGAGAGAGTGTAAAAAGGAACTGAACTATGGAGGTATCTTTTCTTTTTTTCTAAAAAATGAACATAAATTCATTTAACTTATTTAAACTGGGTCTAAAGAATGTGGTAATTATCTTGACATTACTACCGCAGACTCCATCTTTTGATCTTCTCAGCTACTACTGAAACTCTGAGCAGCACTCTGGCATCACCCTGAGTGCTCTCAGCACTCCATATGTGGTTCAGTTTTACTTGAAACCTGTCAAATATCAGTTGGAATTAGTCTGATTCCATTGATCCCATTAGTGAAATAGAAAATATCAGATTTAGAATCTATCACATGAAAAGAAAAAAGATCTGTTGTTCATAAATGGGTCCAGACAGTAATAAAGAAGGCTGCAGTGACTGCTCCTTGGTACAGATGCTGCCTCTTGTCTTTCCAAAAGCCTTGCTTCATCAATGTCAATGTGTCCAGGTGGATTCAGAGTGCACCTTGCACTGGTGCAACATTTGCCATGCTTTATGAAGATGCCTCCCAGTTCCTTACCTTCAGGCAAAGAGGCATGTCTTTTTTTTTTTTTTTTTTTTTTGAGATCACTGCCATAGAACAGAATAAAGAAAAAAGAATGAAAAAAAAAATGAAGACAGTTTAAGAGACCTCTGGGACAACAACATTTGCATTACAGAGGTCCCAGAAGGAGAAGAGAGAGAAAGGACCTGAGAAAATATTTGAAGATATAATAGCTGAAAATTTCCCTAACATGTGAAAGGAATCAGTCACCCAAGTCCAGAAGCACAGAGAGTCCCAGGAAGGATAAACGCAAGGAGGAACATGCCAAGACACATAGTAATCAAATTTACAAAAATTAAAAACAAATAAAAAATATTAAAAGCAACAAGGGAAAAGCAATAAAAAATATACAAGGAAACTCCATAAGGTTATCAAATGATTTCTCAGCAGAAACTCTGCAGGCCATAAGGGAGTGGCATGATATATTTAAAGTGATAAAAGGGAAGAAACTACAACCAAGAATGCTGTACCAAGCAAGGCTCTCAATCAGATTTGATGGAGAAATAAAAAAAACTTACAAATAAGCAAAAGCTAAGAGAATTCAGCATGACCAGACCAGCTTCACAACAGTCGCTAAAGGAAACTCTCTAAGCAGAAAAGAAAAGGCCACAACTAGAACAAGAAAACTACGAATGGAAAAGGTCACTGGTAAAGGCAAACATACAGCAAATGTTGGAAATCATCCTCGTAAAAATATGATATCAAAACTGGCAATTGTGAGAACAGGAGAGCACAAATGCAAGATATTGGAAATGCATTTGAAAGTAAAAGACCAGCAACTTAAAACAATCTTGTTTATATACAGACTGATACATCAAAACCTCATGGTAACTGCAAACTGAAAATCTACAAAAGATACACATACAAAAAAGAAAAAGGAATCCAAACACAACACTAAAGTTAGTCATCAAATCACAAGAAAAGAGAAGAAAAGAGGAAGGAAAGAAAAAAGTCCTACAAAAACAAATCCAAAACAATTAAGAAAGTAGCAATAGTAAGACACATATGGATAATTACCTTAAAGGTAAACGAATTAAATACCCCAACCAAAAAACATAGACTAGCTGAATGGATACAAAAAGACCCATATACATGCTGTCTACAAGAGACCCACTTTTTTTTATTTTATTTTATTTATTTTATTTTTTTTGCGATAAGCGGGCCTCTCACTGCTGTGGCCTCTCCCATCGCGGAGCACAGGCTCCGGATGCGCAGGCCCAGCGGCCATGGCTCACGCGGCATGTGGGATCTTCCCGGACCGGGGCAAGAACCCATGTCCCCCGCATCGTCAGGCGGACTCTCAACCACTGCGCCACCAGGGAAGCCCGAGGCTTGTCTTTAAAAAGGCATTGCTGGGTGGTTGTAAACTCAGTTGATAGAGTAGCCAGAATATTAGCATGCATCTTTCTAACCCAGGGGTGAAAGAAGGTTGGATCTCTACTTTTGGGTAGTTGCTCGATGAAGGAGAAAATTTCGATGTATAATCACTTTTCCTTCTTTTCTGGCTTAGCTTCTCATCAATGACCAAGCTTCTTCTTGCATGTAAATGGGTCATTTAGGAGGCAGAAAAAAATCCCATAATTATGTCGAATAATTTTTACCCCATTACCAGTGTTCTGATATATATGTAAAGTCCTAGGTCAGGACCTGAACTAGGTAATTGTCAGCAGTATCACCGAATAAAAAGAGAGATTTCTTCCTGAACCCAATACCCATGAAATCTCCATAGCTGTTTTCCCTGTTCCCTGCCCCCCACCCTCTCGCTTGTGACATGCTTGTCTGCACTGAGCTTGAGAGTTCACAGAGCATTGTCCCCAGAACTCTCTCATTTCATAATCACAACAACTCAGCAAAGGTTATTATCTCCAATTCATAGAGGATAATTCCCAAGGATGAATTGATATTCAGAGACCCAGTGACCTTGATTGGAATTCAGGTCTTCTGACTCTCAGGCCTTTGCAGGTGAGTTTCCAAACCAGCCTGTGTTCCCAGGAAAGGGGACCTAGTACTGGGTGACAGAAAAATTGTCACAGCTCCTTGGATACTCTATGTGAGTCACCTTATCACCAGTTTTGTTTGTGGAAATTCACAAAGAAGTTCCCAAACATCACAACTTATTACTCTCCTTATCATCATTTTAGCACATTGTCTACCTGGGTAGGATGCTCTACATGTCTAGGAATATTGTAAAACTTATTCCAAGTTTTGTTAGCCCATCATATTAAAAATCATGCCTTTCTACCCCTGGCATTTAACAGTATTACAGGGAAGTCTTAAAAAGAATGTACTCTGAGTCTGCTTTGAGAGAAATACAGTATTTGGAATGTAGAAGGGGATAGCACCATTCTGTGCTGGTAAGATCACTTCTCAAATACCACTTTCCATTCAGGACCTTGATAAAACAAATATCATACGTGTCCAGAGGATTGTGCCTTCACCACTGGGAACTAGGGATTTGGGCCTGAGGATGAAAAAAGGTAGGGAGAACATGATTGCTGTCTTCACATTTGCAAAAGCTGTCAGGGGGAAGACAGATTAGACTCTGTGCTGCCCTCCAGGGCCGAAGAGGATCAGAGGGGGGAAGCCACAGGGAGGCAGATTGAGGCTCTGTGAAGGAAGCGCTTTCTAAGCTATTAGATCAGTTCACATTGGAGTGAGTTGCCTCAGGAGGTAGGGAGCTCCTAGGTGCCAGAAATGTGCATGTGAAGGCTGAGCTCTGCTTTGGCAGAGCTGTCACTGTAGGATTTCAAGCAGTAGAGGGGCATTTAAGAAAATAACACTTCAGACAGCTTTTGCTGCAGATCTTCTCTGGTCTTAGGAGTCGAGGCAAAGCACCCTGCTCAGAGCTTTCTTTCTTGTTTTCAGACTGTCTAAACCAGCTTTCTTGAATACCTCCACCAACAGTCAAACAGAGATTTATTGGTTTTGGATATCCCTTTGGGTGTATTCTTAATTCTTCCTTATTTTTCCTCATTTAAGCAGAAAGAATTTATTCCCACAGTGAAAACCCAGACATCCTTGAATTTCTTATAAACTCCTGAATTTTAAGATAAATTGTCAGTTTTTATTTTTTTAAAGACTTTATATTCATAGAGCAATTTTAGGTTCACAGCAAAATTAACAGGAAGGTACAGAAATTTCCCGAATACCCTCTGCCTCATGCATGCACAGACTTCCCCATTGTCAACATCTCCCACTAGAGGGGTGCATTTGTCACAGCTGATGAACCTACACTGATACATCATTATCACCCATAGTCCAGAGTCTGTGTTAGAGTGCACTCTTGGTGTCATACATTCTGTGGGTTTGGATAAATGTATAATGGCATGTATTCATCATTATAGTTTTTATTTTTATAGAAAACATACTACTACTCTGGTGGGGGATGTTGATAATGGGGGAGGCTATGCATGTGCGGGGCAGGGGTATATGGGTATGCTCTGTGCCTTCCTCTCAATTTTGCTGTGAACCTAAGACTTCTATAAAAAATAAAGCATATATATATGCATATATATATATATATATATGCATATATATGTGTGTATGTGTGTGTGTGTGTGTGTATATATATATATATATATATATATATATATATATATATATATATAAAACATTTTGTGCCAAAGGACCTTGACCCTGCCACATTTCTGTGAAGGGGATTGTGCTGCTCTTTCATGAGCTCTTCTAGTGTTTTTATCAGGTAGAAAGAAATGGCGTTCTCGAACTTCATAATTGAGTTTAGTGTAATATAGGAAATATTTTAAAAGATATGGAGAGGGTTTAGGGAAATAAATTGTACAGAACCCAGGGTCTAATAGTAGTTGGTGCAGTTATCATCCTGAAGAAGCAAGAGGAAAGAACAGTTTCAAACACCCCCTGAGGGTCACATATGAAAAGAATGACTACGTGGAGCTGGGCCTCTGGTAGAGAGACTAAGCCAACTCACTGTGAGCTGGCAAGGATGGAGCTGAGGGAAAACTCCCTCATCTTCATTTTCCTCCCACTTTCTGTCACCTATTAGTAGTGCTTCTTATTGGAAGAACCAACTGGAAGCCAGTGGGTGAAGACATCTGTTGTTGCTGTCCACGTGGGTCAGTCTCAGAGGACAACAGAGTAGTGAAGAAGGTTGCAGAGTGAACGTGGAGAGACCAGCAGAAAAGGCCCAGCACTGGCCTCTCTCATAGCACACACCTAGGTAGCCATTTACTACCTGCTATCCTTGTAGCCTGGAATATACCTCCAAACAGAACCTATTTAATTGACCAAGACTTGCAACTGGCTCTAAAATAGGATTAAAAACAATCATTATTTTAAAAGAAAAGTTCTATCTACTGATTATGAAAACTAAAAGAAAAAAAAAATAAAATTTTCAGTGGTAATCAAATATTTGGATCCATTTAAGAGAGTTTTATAATACGAGATATATAAAACCTCCTGCTTCCCAAAATGCTTTATCAGAATTGATTGGCTCCTTTTCTCAAGGCAGCCAGTCTACCTATTGTCTCTTTTTCCCACAGCCATCTGGTACTGTCTTTGATGTGAAGTATATATTTTCCAATTTTATTCTAAACATTCATATTCAATAAAACATTGCATCATCTTTTTTTTCGATAGTCGAAATATTCAATTTTTTAAGATAAGTTAAATGTATTGAAGAGAGTTTCATTATTAATATGTGATGTGGAGCCTGCAACAAGTTGCCAATCAGAGATGCACACTCTATTTATGGGATATGAAATACCATGGTGTTGGGGAAATCAATGTGATTATGACTGGAGAAGGGCGGATGGGCTAGATATTCAACCCAGATTCTGTGCACACACTTTCCCCTCCTCACCCAGGAGGAACTAATGGAAAACTAGAAAGTCTGGTATTTAAACATAAATTCCCCTGGAATTTGGTGTTTTTCAATGGAGGTTTTCAGAGCTCAATTTCAGCTTTATCTCAGAGTAGTATTTCAGAGTTACTTGACAATAACATGTTTGCCCTTGAAAAATGCAAGCGGAAAATGAAGTCTGGATACCCCCACTTACCCTGCTGTAGACTTTTAGCCTCTTCCAGAGTGAAGAGCATCGTCAATGGAAACACAGTGAGTTATCTTCTGGGAACCTCTTTAGTGCAGCCAAATGTGTACTGTAGCAGAAATGTCCGAATCTCACTGAGAAATTCACAGCACTAAAAGCAAAAGCATTGCATGGTCTGGCAGATTCACGTATCTAACCTCCTGTAAAATCTAACATGCATTTGGACTCAAAATATATACAAATAGGCCCTCATGGAGTCACATATTTTGATCCTGAATTTCTCCAGTTTTGCATATAAGAGGGTTTTCTTTTTTATGTATCCAGCTGGAGAGCTAAGACAATCAAGGGCAAAGCTATGTTGTGCTACCCCAGAGAACAGATCCAGATGGTCTCCTGAAAAGAAGTTGTCCCAAACAATCACTATAAGTCCTTCGCTTTGGGGACCAGGTTGGAAGACAGTGGTTGAGTATTTGTAGATACTCTCTGGGACTGTTTAGATTCTGATGGGGATGCAAGTGCTATTAGAGGTGTCTCAGGTATAAAAACTAGCTAAGAAAAATTAAAAATCAAATTTTCTTGTTTAATACTTTAGAATTCAATTATGCTTAAATTTGATAGAAAATAAAGCTATGAGAATTGCTTTAAAAATTGGGGTAAGGGGCTTCCCTGGTGGCGCAGTGGTTGAGAGTCCGCCTGCCGATGCGGGGGACGTGGGTTCGTGCCCCGGTCCGGGAAGATCCCACATGCCGCGGAGCGGCTAGGCCCGTGAGCCATGGCCGCTGGGCCTGCGCGTCCGGAGCCTGTGCTCCACAACGGGAGAGGCCACGACAGTGAGAGGCCCGCGTACCACAAAAACAAACAAACAAACAAACAAACAAAAAACAAAACAAACAAACAAAAAATTGGGGTAAAAGGCAAAAGGGAAAAAAAATATAATTCACTGTCAGAAATTAGATAGAAGGGTGGTAGAAAATTTGGGTTTTAGATAGCACTGCTCAGTTACTCTATACTAGTTACATTTCAGTGATAACAGGACTTAGATCAGGTCATTACTGTATGATTCTCTTGTGATTTACTTTTTGATAAATACTGTCCAGCAAAATATGTTTTTTTCAGATTTGACATGTTGCTTTTCCTAGAAAATACTCAATGCAGATGTCTTTCCTAAATAAAGTGAAACTTGTATAAATTAATCAAAGGATATTTTAAGTTTAAATAATGAAAAGCTACCCATTGGTCAAATAATTGGGGGTTGGCAGAGGGAGAATTCAGAATATATTGCATGTTATTCCAATCCGTGTATTCCAATGTATCTTGAGAGATAGCCTATTTGGTTCTTTTGCAATAGCGCTAGCTTGGAAAGCAACATAAAGCCTTCAATTCTATCATGTGCATTTTGTACACTTCAGAGTGTTTTTGTAATAAAAACATGGAAAGGGTTTGTCACAGTGTGACAGGTGGGAATGGAGGCAAAGAATGGTGTACAGTGATCATACTTTCTCTTAAATCTTTGCACCATTTAACAAATAAGATCAGAAACAGCCCTATTTACTTCCTTTCCCAAAGTTGTCCTGCATTGGAAGAAGAAAAGAAGCAATAATATCGTTAGCAGTTAACAAGAAACAGGAAGTAATTGCTGTGTTTAGGCCAATGGTAGAATGTAGCATTTCCTTTCAAAGTCCTGCAGATATATACAAGGCAGAGACATGGCAATTGCTGACCGTTCTTTGTCCCAAGGCCATATTTTCTTACATGGGTGACCTTGAACAAAACACCAAAGCTTCATTATGTGCCAGGACACTGCTTTACCATTCCTCAGCAGTTCCCCGTCATTCAAGGCTGATGTTCTCATCACTGCAAACGGCATACAAGATACTTCACAACCTGATCTTTGTTGCCTCTTTCAGTCTCTTATCCCGACACCCATGCATCCATCCATCACCACAGGTATATCACAGTTAATTATCATAGATCCTAAGTGGACTGTGTCCCCAAGCCCTCATGCCTTTCTTTAGTCATTCAGTAAAATTGGGGGGTATACACTGTGTGCCAGACACTGTGCCAAGGGCTAAGAATAAATGATAAACAAGGCAACAGGATCCAAAGCCTCATACAATTTATGGTCTAGTGGAGATAACAAAGAAAAATAGAATACCCTCCCACAAAAATAAGTAAATAAACATAAATAAAATAATTACAGATTGTGATAGGTGCTGAGAAGGGTAAACAAAACCCAGAGTGTTGACATAGAGATTGAAAGGGGATGAAGGGGTGAGGTGGTGTCATTTAGAGTGTGCCAGGTAAAGACCCAGGGCCAAGACTTCGAGACAGAGGAAACAACCTATGCAGTTCTAATGTATGCAAGACTTTCTCAGGTTCAGTGAATTGAATAAAGGCCAGGGTAGCTGGAGAATGGTGTGGAAGACACAGCTTGAGGTGGAGGTGAAGGAATAACCAGATGTCAGATCAAGCAGGGCCTGGAGCTCACAGTAAGGAGTTTCATTCCAAGTGTAATTAGAAGTTATTGGTTGGATTCAAGCAAAGTTGTGATATGGCTCAATTTATGTTTTTAATAGATTGGTCTGGCATCTGTGTGATGGATGAATTAGAGAAAGACAAGAGAGAAAGTAGTTGCAACATTGACTTTAGGAGGCTATTCTGGAAGACCAGAAAAGGAATGACAGTGGGTGCATTCCAGAGATATGTGAGGGTAGAGATAACAATGCAGTTGAAGTTCCTTCTTTTCTAATTCTTAGTACCTCCAAGTCCCAACCCAAGCATCACCTCCCCTATGAAACTACTTTGAAAGCCCCTCAATCCCCACAGGGTTAGAGGCCCCTTCCTGTTCTCAGAGCAGCCTGTCACATGGCTCCACAGTGTGACATACAACAATATTGACTCCTTTGCCTGCCTTCTATGAGACTGTGAACTTTTTTTAGGACAATAGCTGTGTTTTGTCCATTTCTGTGTCCTTGGCCTGAGCACAGAGCCCAGTGCATAAGAGGTACTCAATAGATATCAAATGTGTGGGTGAATCGTGCCCTCTGAACCATTGGAGAACTCTTCTGGTGACATGAAACACTGAGTGGGAGCCAGATCAAGGGACTTGGGATTGATTTTGATATTGAAAGGACTGTGGAAGAGCTACTGTCCATGCCAAGGACACCTACTTCTGTTAGAAGTGACCAAGAAATCTCAGACAGGAAGCCAAATTGACTTTTCCAAGGCCATTTCAGGGGAGGGAGTTCTTGACTAAGGTGGACTCTCTCTCAAAAGTACTTTGAGTTCCATTTCTAAACCCTGCTGTGACAATTACAGTTCAGAAACGCTTGCTTGCAACACACAGCTTAGCAGATACTGTCATTTTTGACAAGGGGTTTGCATTTATCAGTTGTGTGTATGAGAATTGTTGGACAGAAATCATAACCAAACTGTCAGCATGGCCTCCCATTACCTTCAAGCAGATTCATTTAAATTCACCTTCATAAAGGTTTAAATGCCTACCATGCACCAGTTGTTGTGCCTGGCTGTTAGGATAAAGATGGATGTCAGGATATTTGTAAAAGGTCTCTATTCATAAAGAACTCACAGTCCTGTGGGGTAAATAAATAAGCATTGCAATTGAGGATGCTAAGAAGTTCTAATGTGTATGCATAACATTATAAATATATACTTGGTGGAAGAAAATATAATAGGATCATTTATTCATTATTCTTGGAGGAGGAATAGAGTATATTTGGTTAGAAAGGGGCTTAAATTGAGCTGGATCAGTAGGAGTAGATCTGTCTCTCTCTGTCAACTTCCCAGATGCAGGGAAGCCTAAGACTTAAAGGCACTGGTTCCAGAGGTAGACTGTATTTAAATAAATTACTTTAGGACCTGTGTAACCTCTGAAAATTATTTAACAACTCTTCACCTCAGTTTATTCAACTGTTAAATGGGATAATATAGTACATACCCCATAGTATTGCCATGAGGATGAAATGAGTTTGTGCATATGAACATGAAAATGTCCTTCCAGGCAGAGAAAACAGGGTGTGTTTGGAGAGGGAGATTTGAGGGAAGATTGGAAACACGGTTTGTGACCCAGATCCTGAAGAGCTTTGTGAGTCATTCTAAGATATTTGGATTCTATGCTGTAGGTAATGAGGAACTACCAATGGTTTCAAACAACGGAGTGGTGTGATCAGGTCTGTGTTTTAGAAAGATTCTCTGGCAAGAGTAGAAAGGTTGGACTAGAAGGGGAAGGAAAGTGAGCAGCAGAGAACCCAAGCAGGTGGTTAGAGCAGTAACCCACCAGAGATAATTCAAAACCTGGAATAGATGGCAGCAGTAGGAAATGCTAATGTGCTAAATTTAAGGTTTCCCCAATTTTCTGACCATGGAACCCTCTTTCCATACATAATATTCCAATAACTCATCAGGACTCAGTTTGGGGAATGCTGGCTCAACATCTGCTCATTTTTTGGATGTTTTTATTTTGCTTCTTTACATTTGTCTGTATCTCAGGTTTTCCATTCCTGTAACCCAGCAGGGAATTATGACCACAGACAGAGGTGCTTATAAATTATCTGACGTGGACAGTTTAGAAGATCAATAAATAAGCAAGTGTTCCATGGAAACCGAGTTTATGCTGAGCTCTCTGGATTTTCACAGTAGCCAGCCCTCCATCTTAACGTTCTCTTCTGTTTGTTGCTGGTAAAGATTTGTGAGGAGAGAGGCGAGATACAAGTTGTATTGAGGAATATTAATCTGTTGTTTGCATATGTTTTAGATTCAAAGGAGTGTAAACTATGCTCTGGAGACTTAAAATTTCCTTTCCAATGCATTTGGTGCCTCTGAAGATTACTCTAAGTGTTACATACATACACAAATACAACACACACACAACTATTTAATCTACACAATAACCCTATAATGCAGGCACTATTATTGTACCTATTTTATGGATAAACAAAATGAGTCACAGAGAAGGCCAAAGTCACAGAGCTAGTAAAGAATAAAACTAGGCGAGTCAGTGGCAACAGCTGGTGTTTATTAAACATTGAATGAATGTGTGAGTGAATGAGTGAAGGAGAGAACAAAATGAATGAACAAGAGATTGATGTTAAGCATTGGAAAAGTAAAAAGAAATGATGCATTTCTTGCATGCAATGATGCATGTTAAGGACAACACTAGGAACTAAAACAAGATTCTGGGCAATATTCCAAAGAAATTACTCTCTAAATGCGAGAGTTTGAAGTAGAGAGAGTAAAGAAAAAAGTGAAATTTACTCAAGATTACAGTAAATACAGCACATTGGGAAAGTTCACACATTTCTCTGCTGTCAAGATCAAGCTCTTGTATTATTATTGGCTCTTATAAGTGGCATTTGAAACAGATACCATTTCAACTGCAAAGAGTTTACTGAGTGAGGTCCAAGATATGTTTTCAATTTGCTGCATTTTGTGACCTCGAGAATAGAAATGGCGTCTGTGTATCTAGAAAGAGGTGCAGAATGTGTCTTGCGAAGGCTTGCTAACACAGTTCTAAACAAGACATCAGTCCCTACCTGAGCCTGTCCATAATCTCTTACTTAGCTTCTAGGTACATAGTCCTGTGCTACGTGTTATCATCTGAGCATAAATATCTTCAATCAATAAACATTCCTAGAGTTTATTGGGAATTCCCACTAGTGCTATGTACTAGAGTATCTCAAATGGATAAGATATATCCCTAATCTCAAAGGCCTCCTTATCAACTGGGAGGAAGATGATACAAACACAACTATGCATTCAGATGACAGATTTATAAAAACTGCTGTTCTAATAAAACATATCCAGTAAGGTATAATATGAAAACATAGTACATGAATGATACAATATAGACCAAAGTTACAAAATAAATTTGAGTAAGAACGGCTTGATAAGGATTTAGGACTGGAGAAGGAATTTTAGGTTGGTCTCGATTATTAAGAAATGGATGATGATGAGGAGAAGCACATTTCAAGAAGGAGGCGAAGCAGTAGTATCTAATGCTGATAAAAGATCAGGTACGTATGAAATGGTTTTTAAAAAGGCCTTTGGGCTTCCCCATTGGAGGAAGATTTTCCTGACCTTGAATAATAAAATTAGTTACCCAGAGTGTATAATGCTAAATGTAAACTATTATTTCTTCTGAAAGCACTCAAATCTTTATGATTTTACTCTTCCAATCTTTCTACTTTGGGGTTCTTCGGTCTTCAGAGCCCTAGAAATCTTCTCTTATATTTCCAATTCTTTCATTTCCTAGTTGGCATTGATTAAGTGTCTGAGTCATTTGTTAAGGCAACATAGAAACTCTGCCTTCTTACTAGTTTAGAATTCTGTCCTTCTCTGACCCATCCTTGACCCAGATGAGGCACAGCTGAGCACCTATCCAATTAGACTCATTCTTATGCTAAAGAGGTAGGCCTGGGCCATCTTGGTCTTCGGCTATACTTTTATATGAGTGCTCAGCTCACGTGTCACAACAGGCAAACTGGCGCTGACATACAGCAAACCCTGATTACCATCAATCCGCTCCCAGAACCATCTACCCAACCATCACAAGATATCAGTTTGGGGCTGACATCTTTGGGACCTGGTCCCAGCCAGGAGATGTGAGTCACCCAGGGATGACAGTTGGATCAAAATGCATGATGAATAGAGCCTAATCATCATCCCATCCCTCATGAGCAAGGAGGCAAAAATTGTCAAGATAGCAGTGTCAGGTGTGGAGAAGGTAATTTCTGACAGGTGATTAATGCCAAGGAGCCAGCAGTCATCCAAGTACTGCCAAGAGAAATGGGCAGTTACATATATTTTTTCTATGACTTGCCTCCCTTCCCCCACTCTTGACCTCTGGTTTTACAGTATGCTGCTGAAAAGCCTCAGAAATGATTTTTTCCCCCAAATTCTAAATATTTATGCTCCTCAAAATGTAGAGCTTATATATACCTCACATATACATATGTCAAACAAATCCTAGTTAAGACCTCATAGCCCCATCACCTTTTGAAAAACAACTGAAATGTTCCCCAGTTAATTTTACTCTAATGGTCATTAAGGAAGAAATAGGTCAGTCAGCCTGGGGCCAAATCTTGTTTTTTTTCATGACCCAGAGCAAATCATTGTACCTGTCTGTGTCTCAGCTTCCTCATCTATAAAATAGGATTGTTTTGTGGATTAAAAAAAGGATCTCTCACCTTTGAGATAAATGCTTAATAAACCCTAGGTAATATTATTAGTGTCCCTCTGCAATGCTGTTACATATGATAGAAAATTCTCAAAACTGCAAAGATTTTGTGAAACATAGGGCACCTGAAGGAAGCAGGTTAAATTGGGCAAGGGTAAAGGGTACTTCGGCCACTTGAATTAAAACAAAATGGGTAATGGGCATGGGTCCTTTGAGATGGCAAATGGAGCCAAATAGCAGAAGGCAGGGAACAAAAGCCACACTTAGAACTGCTGAAAGCTGGTCCTTCCTTTCCACCCAGGCCCATGTAGAGACACCATCAGCTTATTCAATACATGGAGGATTTTAGTACAGAACCTGGGAGAAGATCCCAGGACTCATCTGTGCAGCCAACAGTGAGGAGAAATCCAGTCCAAGGTCACACCCAGTACAGGTGTGGATATGCTGAAGGTGGACACACCGCAGCTTTACCCAGGCTCTAGGCAAGAGGCAGAAGCCATACTAGCTATTTTAACAGAGGGAATTTGACATAAAGACTTGTTAATTAGGTTTCGAAGAACTGAAAAGGCAAAAGGAGCTCTGAGGTATTAGAAGGTAGCAACTTCAGCTTCAAGCCTTGGGTTGAGGGAACCAAGGGAAGAAGTTACAATTGTTCTAAACTGGAAGCCTGGTGGAAGGGGCCTTTGGAGCTGAAAGTCAGGCCTCTGAGGAGGGACACTGCTAGGCTGGTGCTGGAGATTTTGAGGGGGATCGTGTATCTGATATTTCAAGTGTGGGAAAAACTGACTGCCAACAGGATTCAGCTGCTGCTAACAGAACACACAGACATTTGCTGGGGTGAAGAAATGAGGCTGGGGTGCCACTAACAGGAATGGGAAACCCATAGGAAGGAAGGAGCAAGTCCCTTCTCCCCACAGGAGCCTTGCAGTTTTCCTCTGGCACCCGCTATTGGAGACACCTAACAAGGAGCCTCTGGCGGAGCAGAAATAGGTAGTTTGCATCCTTCCATTCCAGGAAGAGGCAAAGCAGAGTAGAGGAGGTTGGGTGTCGTGTTGAGAGACAGTAGCTTAATCAGTGGCATCTTGTCTACTCCACCCATCCACCCACCCAATAAACAGTGACTACCTACCATGTGCCAAACACTGGCAGCTAAGATGCACTATTTGCTCTTCAGAAAGGCAGGCAAGGGGAAGGAGAGAGAAAAAAAAAAAGCGGAATGTAATATAGTTGGTGACTGAGAAATATAGACAAGTATAGGGAAGAGAAGGAGGGATGGGAGAGAAACTGTCCAGAACCAAATGTTAAAAATGTGTAGGGATTTGGTAAACAAAGAAAAGGAAAGTAGGTAGATGTGGATCTATGGAAGAACAAATCAGGAAGGGTCTTATATGCAATATGTGGAATTGGGACTTTTCTCCTGAAGGCAATGAGAAACATACCAATAGTTTTAATCTGGCATAATTAGGTTTATGTTTTGATTTTTAAAATATTGAAAGTGGTTAGAACTGCAGCAGAATAGCCAGATTTTTAAAAAACAAAACAGTCTAGAAATGAATTTTTAAAGTTTTTGAATAATTATTGATAATACATTTACAATATAAAAAATGATATAAAAAGGTAAACACTAAGAAATCTCATTCTCTCCTGACTCCTGTGGATAACCATTTTTATTTTGTTCAAGCTTTTAGTGTTCCTTAATTTAAACACAAGTAAATATGAATGTTTATTTTTTATTTTCCACCTTTTCTTACTCAATCTTTTCTTATTTGAAACAGTGCTGAAATAAAAGTCTTCAAAGTCAGATTTCTGGGACAAGGGGTAAATGCTTCTGTAAATTTGGTAGATGTTGCCAAATTTGGTGGATATTTTTCTTTCCTAGATGTTGTGCCATTTTGTTCTCCCACCAGAATTACAAGAGAGCACCTCTTTACTTATAGTCTGTCTAAGAAGGTGTGTTGTGAAAGTTTTTGGACTTTTTGCCATATGATAGTCAAGAGATAGAATGTCAATATAGCCTCTCTGGATGAAGTTGTGCTTTTGTTTCATATGTTTAAAGGCCATTTGAATTACTTTTTCTGTGGTCTCTATTCATATCTTTTAATCATTTTTCTGGGTGGGTTGTTATTCACTTTTTTTCCAGTTTCTAGGAGTTGCAAATATTTTTCCCAGTTTGTCACTTCTTTTTGAATTTTGCTTTTGGCTTTTTTTTTCTTTGTCACACAAGTTATAGTTTCCTACTCTCAGTTTATGAAAGAATTCACACATGCTTTCTATAAATACATTTATGGTTTCATTTTTACATTTAAAAACTTTGGTGTATTTGGAGTTTATAGTGGTAAGCAATATGAGGAATAGGTAGGACGTCATCTTTTCCAAGTGGCTACCAGTGGTCCTAAAAACCCTTTAATAAAATGTCCATCTTCACCTCATTGATTTGAGACATCATCGTTATCATATTTTAAATGTCCCTATACACCTGGGTTTCCTTTTGGAAATTTGTTCTATTCCATTGATCTGTTCACCTATTCCTGAGCCAATACCACACTGTTTTAATTATCGGTGCTTTATAATATATTTTATTTTCAGATATTAGGGGTACCACTTATTGTTCTTTTTCAAAATTTCACATATGACTTGTTCTTAATGAACCAACTTCTTATTTAGGCTTTAGCCTGGAAAAGTCAAAATATCTCCTCCTTTAAATATATTTTTAAACATTTTTTAAGAGGAATTTTAGGTTTACAGCAAAATTGAGAGGAAGGTACAGATATTTTCCATATATGTCCTGCCATCACACATCCATAGCTTCCCTCATAATCAACAACCCCACCAGAGTGGTACATTCATTACAATTGATGAACATACATTGACACATCATTATCACCCTAAGTCCATTATCTGTATTAGGGCTCACCCTTGTACATTCTGTGGGTTTAGATAAATGTATAATGACACGTGTCCATGTTTGTAATATCATACAGGGTATTTTCATTGCCTTAAAATTTTTTTGTACTCTATCTATTCATCTCTGCTCCACCACCACACCACCCCCATCTCACCCTGCTAGCAACCCCTGATGTTTTTTATTATGTTTGTATTTTTGCTTTTTCAAGAATGTCATATAGTTGGAATCATACAGTATGTAGGCTTTTCTGATTGGCTTCTTTCACTTAGCAATGTGCACGTAATATTCCTCCACGTCTTTTTATTGTTTTAAAGGTTATTTTTTTTAGCTCTAAATAATATTCCACTGTCTGTACGTATTACAGTTTATTTACCCACTCACCTACTAAAGGACTTCCTGATTACTTCCAAGTTTTGGCAATTATGAATAAATCTGCTATAAATGTCTATGTGCAGGTTTTTTTAAAAATTTATTTATTTTGGGTTGTTTTGGGTCTTTGTTGCTATGCACAGGCTTTCTCTAGTTGTGGTGAGCGGGGGCTACTCTTCGTTGTGGTGTGCGGACTTCTCATTGCGGTGGCTTCTCTGGTTGCAGAGCACGGGCTCTAGGTGCACGGGCTTCAGTAGTTGTGGCTCGTGGGCTCTAGAGCACAGGTTCAGTAGTTGTGGCACATGGGCTTAATTGCTCTGCAGCATGTGGGATCTTCCCAGACCAGGGCTTGAACCCGTGTCCCCTGCATTGGCAGGTGGATTCTTAACTACTGTGCCACCAGGGAAGCCCTATGTGCAGGTTTTTGTGTGAACAATAAGCTTTCAACTCCTTTGGATAAATACCAAGGAGCATGACTGCTGGATAGTATCGTAAGAGTATGTTTAGTTTTGTGAGAAGCCACCAAACTGTCTTCCAAAGTGTCTGTACTATTTTACATTACCACCAGCAATGAAAAAATTTCCTGTTGCTCCACATCCTAATTGGCATTTGGTGTTATCGTTGTTCCAGATTTTGGCCATTCTAATAGGTGTGAAGTAGTATGTCATGTTGTTTTAATTTGCATTTCCCTGATGACATATGATGTAGAGCATCTTTTCATATGCTTATTTGCCTTCCATATATCTTCTTTAATGAGGTATCTGTTTAAAGTCTTTGACCCATTTTTAATCTGGCTATTTGTTTTCTTATTGTTGCATTTTAAGTGTTCTTTGTATATCAAATGTGTATTTTACAAATATTTTCTCCTAGTCTATGGCTTGTCTTTCTCATTCTCTTGACATTATCTTCCATAGAGCAGATATTTTTAACTTTAATGAAGTCCATATCATTATTTCTTTCATGAATCATGTCTTTGTTGTCGTATCTAAAATGACATCTCCATATCCAAGGTCATTTAGGTTTTTTCCTATGTTATATTCCAGGGGTTTTGTAGTTTGTATTTTACATTTAGGTCTAAAATCCATTTTGAGCTAATTTTTGTGAATGGAACAATGTCTATGTCTAGATTCATTTTTTTTGTATGTGGATGTTCAGTTGTTTTGGCATCATTTGTTGAAGATGCTATCTGTTCAGTTGAATTGCCTTTGCTCCTCTGTCAAAACTCAGTTGACTATATTTGGGGGGTTTTACTTCTGGACTCACTGTTCTGTCCATTGACCTATTTGTCTGTTCTTTTGCCAGTACCACACTGTCACGATTGTTGTAGCTTTATAGTAAGTCTTGTAGTTGTATAGTGTCAGTCCTCCAACTTTGTTCTTCCCCTTCAATATTGTGTTGGCTATTTTGGGTCTTTTGCCTCTCCATACAAGCTTTAGAATGAGTTTGTTGATATCCATAAAATAACTTTCTGGGATTTTTATTGAGATTGCATTTAATCTATATATCAGATCAGGAAAAATTGACATCTTGACAATATTGACTCTTCCTATCCTTGAATATGGAATATTTCTCCATTTATTTAGTTCTTTGATTTTGTCCATCAGAGTTCTGTAATTTTCCTCTTATAGGTTTTATACATATTTCATTAGCTGTATACCTAAATATTTCATATTTTGGGGTGCTAATATAAATAAATAATATTGTGTTTTTAACTTCAAATTTCGCTTATTCATTGTTGGTATATAGGAGAGCAATTGACTTGTATATGAACCTTGTATCCTGCAGCCTTGCTATAATCAATCGCTCACCAGTTCCAGGAAGTACTTTTGTTTGTTTGTTTGTTTTTAATTCTTTCAGATTTTCTACCTAGACAATCATGTCATCTGCAAACAAAGACAGTTTTATGTCTTCCTTTTCAATCCATATATTTTTATTTCCTTTTCTTGCCTTGTTGCATTAGCAAGAACTTCCAGATGGTGTTGAAAAGGAGTGGTGAGAGGGGATCCTTGCTTTGTTCCTGATCATAGTGGAAAAGCTTCAAGTTTTTCACATGATGTTAACTGAATTTTTTGGTAGATATTCTTTATCAACTTGAGAAAATTTTCTTACATTCCTAGTTTACTGAGAGTTTTTATCATGAATGGGAAAGTATTTTGCAAATGCTTTTTCTGCATCTATTGATATGATCATATGATTTTTCTTTTTTAGTCTATTGATATGATGGATTATGTTACTTGATTTTAAAATGTTGAACCAGCCTTACATATCTGGAATAAATACCATTTGGCTGAGGTGTATAATTATTTTTATACTTCCTTGGATTTGATTTGCTAATATTTTTTTGAAGATTTTTGCATCTTTTATTATCTTTGTTCCTCTGTAAGTAAGGTGTGTTTGTTGTTGTTTTCCCTTTTGCTTCTTTAAAATTTTTTCTTTATCTTTGATTTTCTGTAATTTGAAAATCATATGCCTAAGTGTAATTTTGTGTATGTGTGTGTGTGTGTTTTGGGGTTTTTTGCCATTCATCCTTCTTGGTGTTCTCTGAGCTCCCTGGATCTATTGTTTGATATCTGACAATTCTCAGATGTTATTGTTTGGGGAAACTCTCAGTTGTTATTGTTTCATACATTTCTTCTGCACCTTTCAATCTTTCTTCTCTTTCTGATATTTTCATTATGTGTATGTTTTACCTTTTGTAGCTAGTCCATAGTCCTTGGATATTCTGTTCTGTTTTTTAATTTTCTTCAGTATTTATTTTCTTTGCTTTTCAGTTTTCAAGGATTCTATTGATATATTCCATAGCTCAGATATCCTTTTTCAGCCATGTCCAGTCTGCTAATAAGCCCATCAAAGGTATTCTTCATGTCTGTTGCAGTGGTTTTATTTTTTTATCTGTAGCATTTAGTTTTTGGTTCTTTCTTAGAACTTCCATCTCTCTACTTATATTGCCCATATGTTCTTGCATGCTGTCTACTTTATCCATTAGAGTCCTTAGCATATTAATCACAGTTGTTTTAAATTCCTGGCCTGACAATTCCAATATCTCTGCCATGTCTGGTTCTGATGCTTACTCTGTCTCTTCAAATTGTGCTTTTTGCCTTTTGGTATGACTTGTAACTTTTATTTTCTCTATAGCTGAACATGATGTACCAGGTCAAAGGAACCCCTGTAAATAGGCCTTTATTAATGTGATGGTGAATTTTGGGGGTAGGGGAAGCATTCTCTAATCTTATGATTAGGTCTGAGTCTTTTAGTAAGCCTGTGTCTCTGGGCTGTGAACTTCACAAATGGTTCTCAGGGTTTTTTTGTTTTTGTTTTTCTTTTATTCCCCACTTTAAGTGGGACAGGATGGCTAGAGTGGGCTGGAGTTGTGTATTTATTTTCCCCAGGTCAGTTAGGCTCTTATAATACCCCAGCAGGCTAGGCTCTAGAGCACTTCTTTCTCTTAGGGGCAGCCCTTCTTAAAGAGAACAGAGTGCTCTGGTGTATTTAAATATGGTTCCTTTTTCCCTCCCCCTGCCAGAGGCATGAGGGAATTTTTCTCTGATATACTGTGGGGATCTGGTCAAGCTCCTAGAGGTAAATCTGACAATATTGTGAGGGATGTTCGATGACTGGGTTCCCCCTGAAGTTTTTAACTCTCAGAGTTGTCCACTGAGCCTCCAGCAATTTGTCAATTACATTTCAGGTTTTCCTACCCAGTACAGGTTCCCCTGGCCATTTCCAATCCTGAGTTTCTGCTCGGGTCAGCTGTGACTCCCTGAATTTGCCTGTCTGTCTCTCCAGTCTCAGAGGTTTGCCGTTTTCTTCCCTCTCTTATGGATCCAAGAAGAGTTGTTGATTTTTCAGTCTGTTCAGCTTTTTACTTCTTGTTAGGATTGACTGGCAACTTCCAAGCTCATTACAAGTGGAACTGGAAAACAAAAGTCTCTTTTACCTATATGTCTAAAATATATTACATATTACCTTAGCTTTTTTTTTTCTTAACATCTTTATTGGAGTATAACTGCTTTACAGTGGTGTGTTAGTTTCTGCTTTATAACAAAGTGAATCAGTTATACATATACATATATCCCCATATCTCTCCCCTTTTGCATCTCCCTACCTTATCTTTTAAATAGACATTACTGCCTAATATTTAAGTCTTTCACTTTGACTTAGAGTCTTTACTGATAAGCATTAACTAATTGACAGTTTATAAAATAGAATAAGATTTTTAGGCATAAAAGCCTTATTTGCCTCTATATTAAGTGGCCTTAGGTTGCAAATGTTGCAGATGTACAGATTTTCTCTCTCTTCCCTTGTTCCTGGTTGTTACTAGGGGGTGCTGCCAATAGCTTCTCTGCCCTCTTCTAACTGAGAGCTAAGTGGAGAGCTACGGGTCTCTCTGATGAAGAAAGTCCATGAATGCCCATTCATACCCATTTCTGTAGTAACTCCTTGGCCTGACATTTTCTTTTCTTAACATAGATTCAATCAGGAAAATTGCCGATTTGTCCAAATTTGGGTACCTTTATGTTATACTAGCAATTTTTCTCTTTTCTGAATTCTCTTCTCTCTAGGTCCCAGATGTGAGTTCAGGCTCCAGACATGTTGTACTTACTAACTTGTTCAAGTGCTAACACTAGCTATAATCAAAAATATATTTGCCTTAGAATGTCTTCATCATATGGGAGGATAAAAGTTTAGTTCAAATGTCACCTCCTTTGTGATACTTTTCACAATTCCTCCAGTGAGATTTAATTTTTCTGTCTTCTCTAGATTCAGAGTATCGTATATGTATTTAAAATATTTATTTTATTTACCTTGAAGCTTAATATTTACCTTGAAGTTTATGCTTGTCTCCCTATGCCCTACCCTATGCCACTACCAACATTGCACCTCATCCGACTAGACCCTGACTCTAATCTTAAATACCTAGACCTGTATTTAAGGTCATAGCAGAGGCACATATTTGCTGCATTTGAACATTCTTGTGAGTTGTGAATATGAAAACTAATTATAATCAAACCTGCTAAGCTTTACTGTCAACTTTTCCAAAAGCACAGTGAGTGGGTAAAAAGTCTTTAGGCTAGAATATTTCAAAGTGCCTCTGTCCTGCTGTCTCAGACAGTTGGGATGATCCTTCCTATTCTCTGTATTCTAACTGCACTTAGGAATTTTCTCTATGGTTACTCAATATCTGTGTATGATATTTTTAGAGCTCTGGCCCCTGGCTACAAATCCTTCTAAGAGAGATTACTTCCCTTTTGCCCAACACTCCTTACCCTAGTCCAGTTCCTTTTCTCATCTGCAGCTTTCTTAACTGCAGTTACATAAAACACAATCCAGGGATCCTGGCCCTCCCTGTGCATTCACTCCTTTCCAGGTTAGACTCTGCTGCATTCCCTTTGGCTCCTGGCTGCTTTCCTGGGGCTTCCTGCCCTCCCAAGACCAGACGTTCAGTTACAAGTTTTCTCAGCCTCTCTACCTACCATCTGCACCACGGGAGACCGACTGTATTGTTATATCCTTCTCTTTCTCACTCGCTATATCAAAAAGAGCTATTTACTTGAATAGAAGGCCCATTCCCCCAGGAGACAGACCAGAAATTCTTTCTATGGTATTTCAGGTTTTCTCATTTTCCCTTTAGTAAAGTAGCAGGCTCCTGAGGCTGGGCTTAAAACATGTCACTCTCCATAAGAGATTCATTGACCTTGGTAGCCTCTGTTTTGACTGATTTTTTTTCTTTTTTTTCCTGTTCTCCCTTCATTGACAGAGTAGCAAGTATCACTAGTATTGTTATACTTTCCAATAGCAATACCATGGTTTCTATGTTTATTGTTTTAATAATAATGGACTTCAGTGTTTGATCACCAGCAGTACCAATATTTTTTCTGGATCCTAGGTTCTGTACTCACCTCTAGGATTCACACCTACTCTAAACTTCATTTTAGAGATGTAGTGTTTTTTTTTAGTTTTTTGTTTTGTTTTGTTTTAATTCTCAATCAACCTAACAGCAACTAAATTAGTTTAGTTGATAAAAACCAATTTTGATTGATAGATGGATGAATGAATACACAGATAATAGATAGAGAGGTAGATAGATAAATAGATAGATAACTTTTCTCTAAATCAGGGTTTCTGAACTTTGGGGCTATTGACATTTGGGGCTGGGTAATTCTTCATTGTGGGAGGTTGTCCTGTTTAGAGCAGGATGTTTAATAGCATCCCTGACCTCTCTCTACCCACTGGGTAGTTGTCCTTTCCCTCTCCATTCCCCCAAGTTTGACACCCAGAATATCTTCAGATATCACTAAATGTTCCTGGAGGTCAAAATCACTCCCAGTTGAGAGTCACTGATCTAAATTCATTATACCCCCAATTATTAGTAAATAATGACAAAAATGTTAACATTTTTAAAGTTAATGTATATTGAGCGAATACCACAGGCCAGGCCCTTTGGAAAGTACTTTCTCACGTAAACTTATTACATGCTTGAAATATCTCTGAATTAAGTATGAGGAAACAGAGAATTTAGAGAAAATCATACAGCTAGTAAATGCGGAGCTGTTTTTTAGATAACTAGCCAGTTCCAAAGCTCATGCTTTTTACAGTTATGTCATAACTTTTAACATCTTGTCTTTTATGACATAGCTATGGGTACCTTTCTTGGAGGATGAAGGTTTTCTCATCTTTCTAGCTCATTAATACTGAGACTAAGCATGGCACTTTTCCGTTGTAGGTACCAAGGAATAGTAGTTGAACTGAATATCTTTTTGTTTGACCTGAGAATGAAATGTTGCCGTGCTTTGAAGAATGAGTTCTTAATAAATATTTGCTAAATGAATATCTTATGTAGTCTAGAAAAATCAGGTGGCTCACCCTCTATTGGTTTTCTCTATTCCTCTTATCTTTTACAATGAAGGGTCGGAGAGTGATGGGGGTCATTTTAAGATAGCATTTGTACTCCTTTTCATTTACTTTACACTAATATAAACTGTTTACTATAAACTCTATGAATATTTTCCTTACATTCATTAATTTCTTTCTACTTTGCTTTTGGTCAACAATCATAGCCAGAGTAATGTTGCATTATCTTTACACAGCACCATTTTCTGCCATTTTCTGAGGAAGCAGAACTGTATTACAAACACTATTCAATTTATCCTAAGTCTTTAGTAAGGAGAGTAAGGGTTATTGTTTTTCCTTTGAGTATACAGGGTTAATTGGAGGCCTCAGTTTATCAAGTAACTGATAAACCCAAAGATTGTGAAATCAAATTCATGGGTCCATTACTAAAGTTAACTTCTCTATTAAGAAATGATAGAACCCTCACTCTCTAACCCCCCACCTTGATTTAATCAACAGACATAGACTGTTTCCTATAGACATATATTGTGGAAATGAAGAAAAACACATTCATTTTGTGCCTATACTATCATAACTACTCTGCTAGTCACTGTAAATTTATAAGATCATTTTGGACCTAGTATAATATTAGCATCTCCATTTTAAAAAATGAAGCTGAGAGAAATTAAGAAACCTGCCCCAAATCTACAGGTAGAAGGTAGCAGAAGTAAGTGTCAAAATTGGTTCAGCATAGGCAAAACATTCTTTGACATAAATCATAGCAATATTTTCTTAAGTCAGTCTCCCAAGGCAAAAGAAATAAAAGCAAAAATAAACAAATGGAACCTAATCAAACTTATAAGCTTTTGCACAGCAAAGGAAACCATAAACAAAACAAAAAGACAACCTATGGAATGGGAGAAAATATTTGCAAATGAGGCAACTGACAGGGGATTAATTTCCAAAATGTTCAAATAGCTTATACAGCTCAATATGAAAAAACAAACAATCCAATCAAAACATGGGCAGAGGACCTAAATAGATATGTCTCCAAAGAAGACATACAGGTGGCCAACAGGCTCATGAATAGATGCTCACCATTGCTAATTATTAGAGAAATGCAAATCAAAACCACAATGAGGTATCACCTCACACTAGTCACAATGGCCATCATCAAAAAGTCTACAAACAATAAATGCTGGAGAGGGTGTGGAGAAAAGGGAACTCTCCTACATGTTGGTAGGAATGTAAATTGGTACAGCTACTATGGAGAATAGTATGGAGGTTCCTTAAAAAAACTAAAAATAGAGCTACCCTATGATCCAGCAATCCCACTCCTGGGCATGTATCTGGAAAAGATAAAAAATCTAATTTGGAAAGATACATGCACCCTGATGTTCATAGCAGCACTATTTACAATAGCCAAGACATGGAAGCAACCCAAGTGTCCATGGACAGATGAATGGATAAAGAAGATGTGGTACATATATATAATGGAATATTACTCAGCCATAAAAAAGAATGAAATAATGCCATTTTCAGCAACATAGATGGACCTAGAAATTATCACACTAAGTAAAGTAAGTCAGACAGAGAAAGCCAAATATCATATGATATCACTTATATATGGAATCTAAAAAATGATACAAATGAACTTATTTACAAAACAAAAACTGAGTCACGGACATAGAAAACAAACTTCTGGTTACCAAAGGGGTTAGCAGGGAGAGGGATAAGTTAGGAATTTGGGATTAACAAATACATGCTACTGTATGTAAAATAGATAAAACAACAAGGACCTACTGTATAGCACAGGGAACTATATTCAATATCTTGTAATAACCTATAATGGAAAAGAATCTGAAAAAGAATGTATATAGAGGAATGACTGAATCACTTTCTTGTACACCAGAGACTAACACAACATTGTAAATCAACTATACTTTAATTTTAAAAAGTGGTTCAAGTTTCAAAGGCATTTCTACTAATGTTAGGTTTTAATTAATTTCCACAAGCTCTTGTATAAATAAAGAGCAGTCCGAACAAATCAGTGCTTAGGTAAGGTTTGAACAACCCACAGTTGTTCAAGAATCAGCCTTCCCACAGAAGCAGAAAAGGAAGAAATAGTAGAGTTTACCTTCTGGGGCCACGGGTTGTACATATGAAACTAGAGGGTAAGCCAGGTTGGTTCTGGAGGGACTAGGTAGGTTCTGAAGAGCGAAATGTATTTACTTTTGCCCTATCCCCAAGAATACAAGTACTGTGGAATATTACATGTACTCCAGAGATTGTTGTATTTCTTTAGTAGGTGATGTGATCCCAGGATACTCCACATGGTACTTTGGGATTCTTGCAGATGAAAGGTGCTATATACATGTCGGATATTATTATACAGCACTTATAAAAAATGTTTCCACTTATCAGTGTGGACTCACTTTTGAACAGCTTAGAAAAGATAGTTATTGCTGATAATAGCTGTCAGAATAGCAGTGTAAATGGCTTTTTTTTTTTTTGCTATACTTTGCTCCATATTTTACTGTTTTTGCTTTATAATCCAGAGTGGACTGGAAGAAGAAAGGAAGATATTTGCTGACAAGGCTTAAAAATAAAAAGATGTTGATTTTTCTTATTAAGGTCAAGGTCAACAGCAAGGAAAGAATTTCCATGAGGGAATCATAAAAAAAGTTAGACCACAAGAAGTTAAAAAAATTACTAGAGTGTAATATTTTGATTTTAAAACATGTAACGTACATGCTATTATCTTCTGAGAGTGCAACCATTACCATTGGAAATGTACACATTTTATTCGTAGAAAACGTGATATAATGCAACATCTTTATGTTTTCATTTTAATTTTGAAATCTCCTTTTAGGACAATCAGCTGGACCCTGAATTACTTGGCTTGGCCAGTTGTGTTACCCACCTGTGTTCATTAGCTTCCTGTCCTTCAAGCTTCTGTAACAAGCCACTAGAGAGATGTGCCCATCACTTTATCTTGGTGTCATTGAACTCTTCTCCATCAGCTACTGTTCAACCAAGCAAATAGTGGTACTCTATGGAATTCTCACTGTTAGCCTAAGGAAGAAACTAGCTCCTTCACCATCAGTGTCTCAGGGCCTCCTTCTTGGCAGGGGAAAAAGTGATGATTTTTGGATTGATAGCCCCACTCTCAAGCCAAATAATTGAGAAACTGAAACTTGACTTGGTAGTTCTTTCTAACTATTGCTCTTCTCTTCCGTCCTTTTTACTTTGAGTGCTCAAGTCTCAGAATTAGTGATCTCTCTTCTCATTTTACCTGTTTTTAACATTTGATTTTCAACTGGACCTAATCAGTCTGGTTGCAGTGACTCTCCACAGAAGCTTCATTGACATTATTTTTTCTCCTTTAACTTCATATAGATTTTGACAGTATGGATCATCCCTTACTCCTTAAGTCCTGCCAAGACTGAGATTTCTAAACAGACTTCACTCACTCTCTCTGTCACTATCGAAAATTTTTGCTGATCACCATGTGCTATGTGTAACAATTCAGGTCTACTGATGTATACAATTCAATAAAACTCCATTTATACACCTGTACTAGTTAGGGTTCTGTACAGCAACAGAACCAATAGGATAGATAGAGAGGGAGAGAGAGAGATTTAAGAACTTGGTTCATGAAATTATGGGGGCTGGTTCTGGAGAGTCTGAAGTCTGAAGTCTGTATGACAGGGCCTCAGGATGGTAACTCAGGCAGCGTTCCTGTGCTGCAGTCTTGAAGAGAATTCCTTCTACTTTGGGAAACCTCGGACTTTGCTCTTAAAGTCTCCAACTGATTAGAAGGCACTCACCCACATTCATCAGCTTTACTCAAAGTCTACCAAAATAATCATATCTAAAAAATACCTTCACAGCAAGACCCAGACTGGTATTTGGCCAAATAACTGGTCACCATTGCCTAGCCAAGTTGACATATAAAATTAACCATTGCAGTTCCCATACTCTTTTCTTCTAATCTTGAATTCATTTTTCTTTAGTAGATGAAAAAATTGGATATGCTTTTATACTTATCAAGGATTTGGGTTGTATTGCTTTTGGAGTTTTTGCTTTTCACCCTATTGTCAGCAGTATTCATTGTCTTAGGGGAAAGATGACAAGACACATGAGTAAAGAAAACAACTTTAAGTGTCAATAGGAGTTTGCATTTTAAAGTCTTTAGCCCTATAATACTAGGGTAAAAAGTTTATGTCACAAACAACAAATCTAAGAAAATAGATAAAAAGTCAGGCTATCTCATTGCTGAAGAGGTAAAGATTACATGGGGAGGGCAAAGAGAAGATGACAAATACCTTAGATTCAGATGGATTCCTGAAAAAGCAATCCTGTGTCTCATGCATAGTCTGTTTCCTAGTTAGGGGTGGGCTGGTGAATAGAAACCTGAGAGAATTCAGCATTCAAGAATGGTGGAGGGTGGAGAGCTGTTTTCTGGGTGGAGCTCAGGAGGACTGCATGTTCACAAAATGTTGCAGCATGTAGCATGACACAGACATGGTTGCATAGAAATGCCTGAGATAGGCATAATCATGTTCCAGTGAAGGGCAATAGATTTAAATCTTTTTGGGCTTAGAGAGGACCTGACTATTAGCCAGACTAGAGATGCCTATTGCTAGAAAAGAGGGTGAAAGCAGCTGAGAGATGAATGGACGGATGACCAAACACCAAAGACCAGATAGAATGAGGCAGAACATTTTTCTTTTCTTCTGGACATCTGGATATAATATTATCTGTACATCTTGTATGGAAATATGGTGACTGAATACTCTCCAGATACCCACACCCCGCTACGACTAGACTAACATTACATAAGTCAAAGGTGACCATATATCTCCATTTACCTGGAATATTCCTGATTTATACTGGTTGCCTTGTGCATAATTGTTAAATAGCAGATCCTTTCACCATAGAAAATGTCTTATTTTGCACTAAAAACTATGTGACTTACTTAAGTGCTCAAAACTTAGATGCAACATATGAGAAAAAGTGGAAAAATAAAGGGGAAAATCTAAAATAGAAATTAGATTCATTTATAGAGAAAATAGGTTGAGTTTTGGGCATACCTGAGAGTATGTACTGAAATTCACATCTTTCCTAATATAAAAGGCACATAAACCTCAGGCGTTTACATCTTCAAACCTGTTACAGTACGCACAAACCATTACTTGAATACAATAGGATATATGTTTTATGTACTTAATATCTGTCTCAGGTTCTTTTGGTGCCTTTATTCTAGCAGCAAATGTAATCCTCACTAATGTATTGTTATAAGATGGAAGAAAGCAAGGGCTACTTTATGAAGGTCTTCGAAAGCCCAGCTAAGGGGGTTTGGAATAATTTCAAAGGAGGGAAAGAATGAGATTTGTGTTTTAGAGAGTTAGCTGGGGCAACAGTGTGGACAATGGCCTGGAGGTAGAAGGACTAGTCAGCAGGCTCCTGTGGCAATTTGAATGGGAAATGAGTGTGAACAGAGGAAGTCACACTCATTTCCCAACGGAGGAAGTCCATGGGGATGCCAAAGGTCAGATTTGAGAGCCCTTAAGGAAATCAAATAGAAAATATCTGGACACCAATTTTATCCTGGGAGTGAGGAACAAAGAGGAGATTTGTGGAGGCAGAGAATGAGTTCAGTGTGGGACACTTTGTCTTGAGGTTCCTGTAGGATGTTTAGGAGGAGATGATGGCTTTGTAGGTGAATTTTGGGGTTTGGTGCTTGATGTGTGTGAGGGACGTGTGATTTGGGGGCATGGGCATATACAATTTAAAGACGGTAGTAAGCACTGAAAAAAAAAGAAGAGCAATATAGTGATTACTTTCTCTTAGTCTCTTAGTAGATGTAAATTTAACCTGAGTAAGCTTTATGTTGAAGTCAGGCTAGAAGGTGTTATTCTGAAATAAATAAAACAACATAACACCTGATGAGCTTTTGCTTGGAAATGTATGTAGAAAGAATCTTACCTTAGACCAGTGTTTCTTGGCTGGGGGCAGTTTTGTCCCCCCACCCCCAACCAGGGAAGAGTTAGCAATGTTTAGAGACACTTTTGCTTATCATAACTTTACCTGCATCTGGTGGTAGAGTCCAGGGACTCTACTATTGATAAATATCCTACAATTCACAGGACAGCCCCCACCTAACAAAGAATTATTGAGTCCAAAATATCAATAGTGCTGAGGTTGAGAAACCTCTGCCTTAGACAACTGAGCTAACAATTTTATTGAAAGAGCTGAAATCATCCTTAAATTGCTGTTTTGATCTTGAAACACCACTGAAGGACTTCGATGTAATGCATGAAAGAACCTTGATATTCTGGCCGGGAAGTCCATTCCAGTTAGCTTCTCTGACTCAAAAGGCCACCTATCTGGTCAAAAGCTCTTGGGTACACAGAAGCACTCTGGCCATACACCACACTGGAGGCTCCAAGAAAGTACAGCACTTTTACCCACTGAATCTCACAACACAGGTTAGCAGTTGATGCAAAGATAACAAGCTCTATAGCATGGAGTGGGTGGGAATCCATATACTGCTAAAGACATAAAAATGGAAGGTTGAAAATGACCATTAAATTTGGCTTTTGCATTATCAAATATGAGGACAAAAGATGGTGAAGGGGGTCAGCAATATAAAATAATTGTTAAAAGCACGAGTTGCTGAGTCCAACTGTTTGAGCTTGCAAGACTCCTGGTCCTATGATTCATTAGTTGAGTAATCTTAAGCAAATTACTTGTCCTCCCAAGGGCTGTACTTTTTTAATCTGTAAAATGGGTACAAAAATAATACCTGCTTCAAAGAGCTGTGTATGGGAGTAAAATGTCACACACACACAGCTAGCCGAGTGATTGGCACATGGTAGACTCTCAGTAAATCCCATCTACATGAGCTCTGGAAGCCTAGCAAGTAAAGTGTGTTATCAATAGAGCAAAAGAAGACCTAGCCTTAGCCTACTGCTTCCAAAGTGATCCTCTACTAAGGGCACAAAGATATTTATAGTATTAATGCTGGGATTATGATAATATCTGTTGTTTCCTTTTTAATCAAATCAGTTATTTTCTGACCAATAATTTTTAAATGTGGTGACCTTCTTGCTGTTGATTTTATTAGTCTCTGCCATCATGAATGGAAGTAGATAAAATAGATTTATGCTTTTCAAATTGTAGTTCTCATACCCATAAATGAAAAACTGAAGACCACACATAAGAGAGGCATTTATAAAAGACTAAATTATTACAAAGAATCTGAATACAGAGCCTGCATGCATACAAATTGCACTGCAATATTTAAACTCTTTTTTCACTTCTTACCAGCTGTATGACCTTTGGAAAATTACTTAGCCTTTCTGTGTTTCTGTTTCCTTATCTATAAAATTAGATTAGAGGGGCTTCCCTGGTGGCACAGTGGTTGGGAGTCCGCCTGCCGCTGCAGGGGACACGGGTTCGTGCCCCGGTCCGGGAAGATCCCACATACCACGGAGCAGCTGGGCCCGTGAGCCATGGCCGCTGAGCCTGCGCGTCCGGAGCCTGTGCTCCGCAACGGCAGAGGCCACAACAGTGAGAGGCCCACGTACCGCAAAAACAAAAATAAAATAAAATAAAATTAGATTAGAAAATATCTCTTAAAATGGCTGTTATGATCAAGTAAGAAACAGTTAATGGGTGAACTGGTTTTTGTTTTGTTTTATTTTAGTTTAAACAAATTGAATAAAACAAAAAAGTAAATTTCGTAGAGAAAAATATAAACTACAGCAATTAGTTTCAATTAATGTATTCAATTACCTTAGAGGTTCTGTCCAACTATAAAATTTTTTGTCTAAAAAGTAATTGATGCTTTCTTTTTATTTCCTTTCCTATTGTATAGAATTGAAATATGCATTTACCTTTGATATCTACTGTGCAAAGAAAAGATAAAGTATTAGACACAGCACGCCCCCAAAATGTTCAGTAAATGTTAAGCTATTAAAATTTTATGGGGAGTCCAAAATGACAGCGTAGGCACTCAATCTGAATTCATCTCCTCCCAGGAACACACCAAATCTATAGCTATATATGGATATTTTCCTTGAAAAATATCTGAAAACTAGATGAACTGCTCCCTAAAAAGAGGGATAAAAAAAAGGACCACATCAAGACCCACCCCTGGTGCATCAACACACTATAGGGAGGGATGTCACCAGGCAGGTGCTTCTCCTGGAGGAGAGAAGGGTTGGTGCCACACATCAGGCACCCCAACCCTGGGAGCTGTACTGAAGAGACAAGCCCCCAAAATGTCTGGCTTAGAAAAGCAACAGGGCTGACATCCAAGGGACCTAAGTGCTGTAGGAAACTGAGATTCCCCTCTTCAAGGGCTTGCATGAGGGCTCACTTGGCCTGAGACCCAGTGAAAAAACAACAGTTTGAAAGAAGCCTAGACTATATGGAAGGAGATTCATTTGCTAATCTAAAAGCATTGGCTGGAGGGGGGGCGCGCGGGTAGTTAAAATGCCCCCTGGTGACAGAGGCGCTGGCAAATGGTATCATTGCCCCCTCAACCTAACCTGGTGGTGTGAGCTGCAAGCTTGGATGTGGCACCCTCCCCAGCCCCTCTCCCCTACCTTTCTAAAACAGATGGAAGGGAGTCATCAGTTCAGGCACTATCCTGATGCCTTGCTGGAGCCAAATAGGACAGGCAGTTGCAGCACTTCCCTGATCCCTGGCAGGGGTGGGCGAATGGGAACAGTGGCAGCATTATATTGTTCCCTAGCTAAAGTCTGTGCACGTGGGCAGTTGTGACACTCCATGACATTGCCCCATGAAAAGACAACTTACTTAATGGGAGAAGATATTTGCAAATCACATATCTGATATGAGGTTAATATCCTATATATAAGGAACTTATACAACTCAATAACTAAAAACAAACAATCCAATTTTTTTCAGAGGATTTTTTCCGTAAGGATCTGAATAGGAGTTTTTCCAAAGAAAGCATCCTGATGGCCAAAAGGTACAGGAAAAGAAGCTCAATATCACTAATCATCAGGGAAATGCACATCAAAATCACAGTGAGATATCACCTTACATCTGCCAGAATGGCTGTTATCAAAAAGATGAGAAATAGAAAGTGCTGGTAAGAATGTGGAGAAAAGGGAACACCCCCAGCCCTGTTGGAGGGATTGTAAATTGGTGCAGCCACTATGGAAAACAGTATGGACGTTCCTCAAAACATTAAAAATAGAGCTACCATATGATCCAACAATTCCACTACTGAGTATCTATCTAAAGACAAGGAAAACACTCATTTGGAAAGATATATGCACCCCTATGTCCACTGTACATTATTTACAATAGCCAAGACATAGAAACAACCCAAGTGTCCATAAACAAATGATTGAATAAAGAAGATGTGAGATATATATATATATATATATATATATATATATATGATGGAATACTACTCAGCCTTAAAAAAGAATAAAAATTTTGCCATTTGCGACATGGACAGACCTTGAGGGTATTATACTAAGTAAAAAAAAAGTCAGAGAGAGAAAGGCAAATACCTCATTTCACTTATATGTGAAATCTAAAGAAAAGAAGACAAACAAACAAAACAAATCCCCAAACTCATAGATACAGAGAACAGAATGGTGGTTGCCATAAGGGAGGGAGTTTGGGGGGAGGTGAAATGGGTAAAGGAGATTAAGAAACACAAATTTCCAGTTACAAAATAAATAAGTCATGGGAATATAATGTACAACATGGAAAATATAGTCAATAATATTGTATTACATTTGTAAGGTGACAGATAGTAACTAGACTTAGTATGGTGACCATTTTACAATATATACAAATGTTGAATCACCATTTGTACACCTGAAACTAATATAATACTGTATGTCAATTGTACCTCAATAAAAGTCAATTTAAATAAAAACTAAAATTTTACATATTTAGCAAACATAAATGTACATACATGCAAATTTTAAATGACTTTTTAAAGATAAACTTCAAGATGCCAGAGAAATTTCACATTTATAGTGTGCTACTTTGTGGCTATTTTGTGTACTATTTTTCTTTTCTTCTGATAATACTTTGGTCAACTTTTGAGAAGCATAGATATGGGTGGTATTCTAGTCCACTGGACAGCTATGCAGGCATAAGATATTTTTGACCAGTACTCTTAGATACTTTCCAAAATACCATATGAATAACTACATACTCACACTCATTAATCACGCATTGCACTCATTAATCATGTTGCAAAGGAGGATCATTAACAACTGTGACCAGATGTGCAGGAAAATCCCCTGCCTGGAAGTCATGCCTGCTGGATTACTCTGCACACTGGTTACGGCTGGCTGTGGGAGGACAGCATCAAATGAGTGACATCACTGTGGAGTTCAGAGGAACCATACAACCTACGTAATTTCTTGAGCTATGATCCCAAACAACCAGAGAGGTACAAAGTTAGGACCACATACAGGGCAAGCAGAGGTGAGACACCCAAAGATTCCAGATAACTATTTTTGTACATACATTCAATATACCAATACTTGCTATAACAAAATTTGTAAACTGGCAATTTACCTACCATTTCAGATTTTTTGTAGTTCTCAATTTTAGTGATTCCTTAGCATTTAACTTTCCTTTCCTCCATTCCCCACTCCCCTCACACAATCCCCTCAACCTCCTGATAGTTATATTATCGTTTTTGTTAGTGTAATGATTACTTTGTAATAATTATTACTTGTATTATTCACAGTTGGACCACATAGTACACCGTGATTACATTTCTTCTCTTTCTCTTTTCATTTGCTTAGTTTTATGTCATATGTGATACCTGTCACTAATCCATTACCAAGCCCATTGATAGAACTCTGAGATCATTCTCAGTACAGTCAGACCTGTCAGTAATCTACCAGTTTTGTTGCTGTTCTGGAGATATCTCTACTGGAATCCTCTACTTTCTGCTACGACTGGCCCAGCTGCTTTCTAGGCCTGCAGACTTCAGTAGGCATGCAATCTACCTTCATGGTCCCCTGGGGAATTTCCTTGTTTCCTATGCTATATGTGCTACTCTTTCTTGGTTTACTCCTTCTTGAAGGTGGATCATACCCTTCAGCAGTTTTATGAGAAAAGGTGCATGGAAGAGACAGATTGGCTAGTAAAGAATTCCAGGATGGAAATGGCTTTCATTGGGATATTTAAGTCATTGCTTCATTTTTTTTCTAGTATTCAGAATTGTAATTGAGAAGTCTAATGCCATTCAGATTTCATATTGTTCATAGAGGGCAAAAGTTCTCTTTTCTAAAGTTAAGATCATCTCTCTCTTTAGTGTTGTGAGCTTTCACTAGAATGTGTCTTCACAAGGGTCTTTTTCATAAATTTTTCAAAGCACACCATGGATTCTTTAAATCTGGAATTTGTTTACATCATTTCTGGAAAATTTGCTTGATTTTATTTCACACAATTTTCTTCTCTCTGATTTCTCTGTTTACTGTGGAACTCTCATTAATATTATTTTTAATATTGTACCTCCTTTAATTGAATTGATCTTTACATTTTCTTATTATCTCTCCTATTTTCTATTTTCTGGGAGATTTAATCAATTATGTCTTCCAAACTTTCTGGGGGGAAAAAACGTTGCTAACCTGTGAATGTATGTATATGTATTTTGTTTACTGTTGTATTCTCAATGGCTGTAACAGTGCCTTGCACGTAGTAGAAATTAAAAAAAAAAAAATGAATTGAATAAGTGAATGTTATCACATATTGTTAACTTCCCAAATGTTCTTTTTTCTAGCCTCCTATTTTTGTTTCTTGAAGATAATTTCCTCTCTTATTTTTCTGATTATATTAATTATAGATGTTTGGGGATTCTCCTGTAATACCCTGTAGTGACTGCTTTTGCTGTCTTTTTATGCTTGTTTGTTTTGGTCTCTATCTTTCATATTGAAAGCTTTCTTCATATATCTGGTGATCCTTAGCTTTCACTAGTGAGTCACGAAAATATCTTGTGTTCCTGAGCAGGCTAGAGGGCCGGGTCTTCACCCTGGGGTTATCTGGCTCTTGATGTTTCATTGGAGCAGCCTGAAAGGTACACATCTGTAAATCTTTTTTTCTCAGGTTGTTCTTAAAATTTTTAATTGTGGTAAAACATACCTAACATAAAATTTACCATTTTTAATTATATAGTACAGTACAGATCAGTAGGGTTAGGTATGTGCACATTGGTGTGCAGCTGATTTCCAGAACTCTTTCATCTTGCAAAACTGGAACTCTATTCCCATTAAACAACAACTTCTCATTTTTCCCTTCCTTCCCCTTTTCCGCCTCCAGGTAACCATCATTCTGCTTTCTGTCTCTATGAATTTGACTACTCTAGGTTCCTCATGTAAGTGAAATCATTTAGTATTTATCATTTTGTGCCTGGCTTATTTCACTTAACATAATGTCTTCAAGGTTCATCCATGTTGTAGCATGTGTCAGAATTATTAAGGCTGAATTATATATGACTCACATCTTGTTCATCCATTCATCTGTTGATAGATGAAGGAACTTGGGTTCCCTCCACCCTTTGCTATTGCGAATAATACTGCTATGAACATGGGTGTACAAAAAACATCTCTCTGAGATCCTGCTTTCAGATATTCTTTTGGAATTCCACTTCCACTCAGAAGTGGAATTGTTGGATTATATGTTAATTTTATTTTGCATTTTGTGAAGCACCACTGTGCTGTTTTCCACAGCAGCTGCACCATTTTACATTCCCACAAACAATGCATGAGTTCCAATTTCTCGACATCCTCACCAACACTTGTCATTGCCTGTTTTTTTGATAGTAGCCATCCTAATGTGTGTGAGGTGGTATCTCATTGTGGTTTTGATTTGCATTTCCCTAATGATTAGTGATGTTGAGGATCTTCTTATGTGCCCATTGGCCTTAGGCTGGTTATTTTATCAGAAAAAAAAATCTTCTGTCTCTTATTCAGGGTTAATAAGAACGGTTATCAGCATTTCGGGAACAAAGCAGAAAAGAGTTGGAGTTGGAGTGTAGCCATAAGTGTGCAGATTTTTATCCATCCCTCCTTTTCAAGATTATGTCCCTGCTCTCAGTTAGGCTTAGTGTCCTGAGTCTAGAGTCCCTCTTGATCAGCCTGTTCAGGGAGGGAACCTCCAGGCAATAGCCAGGGAGGGAAGCGGGGGTGGAAATCAAGGATATTAACTATTTCTTTCAGTTTTCCTATTTCAGCCATACTGGTACCTCCACTTTTAGAGGTGACAGTTGACTCTAATTTCTGAGCCTTTAAGAAACTCTGCAACACCAACCAGCTCACTTTTTGGCATCATCCCTGTGGCATTTATTTACTTTTCAGTATTTAAAGTTTTGCTTTGGTACCTCCTTTTCCCAGTCTCTTTTTCTTCTGCAGTTATGTCTTTTATCACATTATTTCAGTAGGGCTTCAGCAGAGGGTAGAGATAAACGTGTGTCTTTAATTTGCCATTTTAACTGAAACTCCCTCTTGTCATTTTGCTATTGTTGTTATGTTTATTGTTAATTGTTATTGTTAATTTTTATCATTATTAATCAATACTCTTTTTTTTCCATTTAGGGGAAAGAAAGAGACAGAAGCAGAGATCTGTCATGAGACATTCCACCAAGGTTTATTAAAGGGAAAGCAAGGATGAGCATCTCTCCCCAGGTACATTTTGTTGGTGTTTGATACCCCTGATGCCACGGTCAGCTTTCCACTTTAACCCTTCCTTGACTCAGATTTTCTACTCAGTTCTTCTGTTTTCAGATTTTTGCCTAAAAGGAAAGCATTTCTACTACGTACCATCCTCAGTAGGAAAGTAAAATTCGATATACACTGTTTTGCTTTACAAAATCCTTCAGAAACTCAGAGACTTTCTAAGTTTTGGGATACTGTTTTAAAAGTACCTAGATGTTTTGTTTTGGTCTTTTTCATCATACTCATATAAAGCTATAGAATCATGCTTTTTAGTGTCATCTGATAATATGAGCATTGATAGAAGTCAGGAGGGAAGTTACCTGTCATTTCGTACAGGCTTAGATGGACCATGGCCTGTCCTATTCTGACATAAAACATTCCCAGAGTATTGTCTTTCAGGACCCAGAAGAAAAACTATTTACTTATATACTTAAATAGTGGCTGTATTTACTATTTATTTATTATCACCCACCAAACTGGGAAAAACCTTGACCTTTATTTATTTATTTATGTTGGTAGGAATTTAACACAAATTTACTTGCATAGGTTTAAGTTGCACTTTCTATAATAAAAATAGAAAGGTTTTTTTTCTTTTTTTAACATTTTATTGGGGTATAATTGCTTTACAATGGTGTGTTAGTTTCTGCTGTATAACAAAGTGAATCAGCTATACGTATACATATATCCCCATAGCTCCTCCCTCTTGCATCTGCCTCCTACCCTCCCTCTCCCACCCCTCTAGGTGAACACAAAGCACTGAGCTGATCTCCCTGTGCTATGTGGCTGCTTCCCACTAGCTATCTATTTTACATTCGGTAGTGTATATATGTCTATGCCACTCTCTCACTTCGTCCCAGCTTACACTTCCCCCTCACTGTGTCCTCAAGTCCATTCTCTACATCTATGTTTTTATTCCTGTCCTTCCCCTAGGTTTTTCAGAACAGTTTTTTTTTTTTTTTTTAGATTCCATATATATGTGTTAGCATATGGTATTTATTTTTCTGTTTCTGACTTACTTTACTCTGTATGACAGACTCTAGGTCCATCCACCTCACTACAAATAACTCAGTTTTGTTTCTTTTTATGGCTGAGAAATGTTCCATTGTATACGTGTGCCACATCTTCTTTATCCATTCATCTGTCAGTGGACACTTAGGTTGTTCCATGTCCTGGCTATTGTAAATAGTACTGCAATGAACATTGTGGTAAATGATTCTTTTTGAATTATAGTTTTCTCAGGGTATATGCCCAGTAGTGGGATTGCTGGGTCATATGGTAGTTCTATTTTTAGTTTTTTAAGGAACCTCCATACTGTTCTCCATAGTGGCTGTATCAATTTACATTCCCATCAACAGTGCAAGAGGGTTCCCTTTTCTTCACACCCTCTCCAGCATATATTGTTTGTAGGTTTTTTGATGATGGCCATTCTGACAGGTGTGAGGTGATACCTCATTGTAGTTTTGATTTGCATTTCTCTAATGATTAGTGATGTTGAGCATCTTTTCATGTGTTTGTTGGCAATCTGTATGTCTTCTTGGAAAAATGTCTATTTAGGTCTTCTGCCCATTTTTGGATTGGGTTGTTTGTTTTTTTGATATTGAGCTGCATGTGCTGCTTGTATATTTGGAGATTAAACCTTTGCCAGTTGCTTCATTTGCAAATATTTTCTCCCATTCTGAGGGTTGTCTTTTGGTCTTGTTTATGGTTTCCTTTGCTGTGCAAAAGCTTTTAAGTTTCATTAGGTCCCATTTGTTTATTTTTGTTTTTATTTCCATTTCTCTAGGAGGTGGGTCAAAAAGGATCTTGCTGTGATTTATGTCATAGAGTGTTCTGCCTATGTTTTCCTCTAAGAGTTTTATAGTGTCTGGCCTTACATTTAGGTCTTTAATCCACTTTGAGTTGATTTTTGTGTTTGGTGTTAGGGAGTGTTCTAATTTCATTCTTTTAAATGTAGCTGTCCAGTTTTCCCAGCACCACTTATTGAAGAGGCTGTCTTTTCTCCACTGTTTATTCTTGCCTCCTTTATCAAAGATAAGGTGATCATATGTGCATGGGTTTATCTCTGGGCTTTCTATCCTGTTCCATTGATCTAAATTTTTTGTTTTTGTGCCAGTACCATACTGTCTTGATTTCTTTAGTGTTGTAGTATAGTCTGAAGTCAGGGAGCGTGAATCCTCCACCTCCGTTTTTCTTTCTCAAGATTGCTTTAGCTATTTGGGGTCTTTTATGTTTCCATACAAATTGTGAAATTTTTTGTTCTAGTTCTGAGAAAAATGCCATTGGTAGTTTGATAGGGATTGCATTGAATTTGTAGATTGCTTTGGGTAGTATAGTCATTTTCACAATGTTGATTCTTCCAATCCTAGAACATGGTATATCTCTCCATCTATTTGTATCGTCTTTAATTTCTTTCATCAGTGTCTTATAGTTTTCTGCATACAGGTCTTCTGTCTCCTTAGGAAGGTTAATTCCTAGGTATTTTATTCTTTTTGTTGCAATGGTAAATGGGAGTGTTTCCTTAATTTCTCTTTCAGATTTTTCTTTGTTAGTGTATAGGAATGCAACTGTCTTCTGTGACTTAATTTTGTGTCCTGCTACTTTACCAAATTCATTGATTAACTCTAGTAGTTTTCTGGTAGCGTCTTTAGGATTCTCTTGTATAGTATCACGTCATCTGCAAAGAGTGACTGTTTTCATTCTTTTCCTATTTGGATTCCTTTTATTTCCTTTTTTCTCTGAATGCTGTAGCGAAAACTTCCAAAACCATGATGAATAATAGTGGAGAGAGTGGGCAACCTTGTCTTGTTCCTGATCTTAGTGGAAATGGTTTCAGTTTTTCACCACTGAGAATGATGCTGGCTGTAGATTTGTCATATTTGGCCTTTATTATGTTGAGGTAGGTTCCTTCTATGCCTAATTTGTGGAGGGTTTTTATCAAAAATGGGTGTTGAATTTTGTCACAACCTTTTTCTGCATCTATTTAAATGATCATATGTTTTTTCTCCTTCAATTTGTTAATATGGTGAATCACATTTATTGATTTGCATATATTGAAGAATTCTTGCCTTCCTAAGATAAACCCCACTTGATCATGGGGTATCATCCTTTTAATGTGCTGCTGGATTCTGTTTGTGAGTATTTTGTTGAGGATTTTTGCATCTATGTTCATCAGTGATATTGGCCTGTAGTTTTCTTTTTTTGTGACATCTTTGTCTGGTTTTGGTACCAGGGGTGATGGTGGCCTCGTAGAATGAGTTTGGGTGTGTTCCTCCCTCTGCTGTATTTTGGAAGAGTTTGCGAAGGATAGGTGTTAGCTCTTCTCTAAATGTTTGATAGAATTTACCTGTCAAGCCATGTGGTCCTGGGCTTTTGTTTGTTGGAAGATTTTAATCACAGTCTCAATTTCAGTGCTTGTGATTGGTCTGTTTATATCTTCTATTTCTTCCTGGTTCAGTCTCAGAAAGTTGTGCTTTTCTAAAACTGTGTCCAATTCTTCCAGATTGTCTATTTTATTGGCATATAGTTGCTTGTAGTAATCTCTCATGATCCTTTGTATTTCTGTGGTGTCTTCTGTAACTTCTCCTTTTTCGTTTCTAATTTTATTGATTTGAGTCCTCTCTGTCTTTTTCTTGATGAGTCTGGCTAATGGTTTATCAATTTTCTTTATCTTCTCAAAGAACCAGCTTTTAGTTTTATTTATCTTTGGTATTGTTTCCTTTATTTCTTTTTCATTTATTTGTGATCTGTTCTTTATGATTTCTTTCCTTCTGCTAACTTTGGTGTTTTTTTGATCTTCTTTCTCTAATTGCTTTAGTTGGGAGGTTAGGTTGTTTATTTGATATGTTTCTTGTTTCTTGAGGTAGGATTGTATTGCTATAAACTTCCCTCTTAGAACTGCTTTTGCTGTACCCCATAGGTTTTGGGTCATCGTGTTTTCATTATCATTTGTTTCTAGGTATCTTTAGATTTCCTCTTTGATTTCTTCAGTGATCTCTTGGTTATTTAGTAGCGTATTTTTTAGCCTCCATGTGCTTGTATTTTTTTACAGTTTTTTTCCTGTAATTGATATCTCGTCTCATAGCATTGTGATCAGAAAAGATCACTGATACGATTTCAGTTTTCTTAAATTTACCAAGGCTTGATTTGTTACCCAAGATATGAGCTATCATGGAGAATGTTCCATGAGCACTTGAGAAGAAATTGTATTCTGTTGTTTTTTTATGGAATGTCCTATAAATATCAATTAAGTCCATCTCGTTTAATGTGTCATTTAAAGCTTGTGTTTCCTTATTTAATTTCATTTTGGATGATCTGTCCTTTGGTGAAAGTGGGGTGTTAAATACCCCTATTATGATTGTGTTACTGTCAATTTCCCCTTTTATGGCTGTTAGTATTTGCCTTATGTATTGAGGTGCTCCTATGTTGGGTACATAAATATTTACAATTGTTATATCTTCTTCTTGGGTTGATCCCTTGATCATTATGTAGTATCCTTCTTTTTCTCTTGTAATAGTCTTTATTTTAAAGTCTATTTTGTCTGATATGAGAACTTCTACTCCAGCTTTCTTTCGATTTCCTTTTGCAAGGAATATCTTTTTCCATCCCCTCACTTTCAGTCTGTATGTGTCCCTAGGTCTGAAGTGGGTCTCTTGTAGACAGCATATATATGTGTCTTGTTTTTGTATCCATTCAGCCAGTCTGTGTCTTTTTGTTGGAGCATTTAATCCATTTACATTTAAGGTAGTTATCAATATGTATGTTCCTATTACCATTTTCTTAATTGTTTTGGGTTTGTTATTGCAGATCTTTACCTTGTCTTGTGTTTCCTGCCTAGAGAAATTTCTTTAGCATTTGTTGTAAAGCTGGTTTGGTGGTGCTGAATTCTCTTAGCTTTTGCTTGTCTGTAAAGTTTTTAATTTCTCCGTCGAATCTGAATGAGATCCTTGCTGGGTAGAGTTATCTTGTAGGCTTTCTCCTTTCATCACTTTGAATATGTCCTTCCACTCCCTAGTTCTAGCTGGCAGAGTTTCTTCCGAAAGATCAGCCTTTTACCTTAAGGGGTTTCCCTTGTATGTTATTTGTTGCTTTTCCCTTGCTGCTTTTAGTATATTTTCTTTGTATTTAATATTTGATAGTTTGATTAATATGTCTTGGTGTGTTTCTCCTTGGATTTATCCTGTATGGGACTCTCTGTGCTTCCTGGACTTCACTGACTATTTACTTTCAACTATAATCTCTTCAAATATTTTCTCAGTCCCTTTTTTTTCTCTTCTTCTTCTGGGATCCCTATAATCCGAATGTTAGTGTGTTTAATGTTGTCCCAGAAGTCTCTGAGACTGTCCTCAATTCTTTTTTTTTTTTTTTATTCTGCTCTGTGGTAGTTATTTCCACTATTTTATCTTCCAGGTCACGTATCCATTCTTCTGCCTCAGTTATTCTGCTGTTGATTCCTTCTAGAGAATTTTTAATTTCATTTATTGTGTTGTTAATCATTGTTTGTTTGCTCATTAATTCTTCTAGGTCCTTGTTAAACGTTTCTTGTGTTTTCTCCATTCTTTTTCCAAGATTTTGGATCATCTTTACTATCATTACTCTGAATTCTTTTTCAGGTAGACTGCCTATTTCCTGTTCATTTGTTTGGTGTGGTGGGTTTTTACCTTATTCCTCCATCTGCTGTGTATTTCTCTGTCTTCTCATTTTGCTTAACTTACAGTGTTTGGGGTCCTTCTTTGCTCGCTGCAGGTTCGTAGTTACCATTGTTTTTGGTGTTGCCTCCAGTGGGTGATGTTTGTTCAGTGGGTTGTGTAGGCTTCCTGGTGGAGGGGACTGGTGCCTGTGTTTATTGGCTGAGGCTGGATCTTGTCTTTCTTGTGGGCCGGACCACGTCCGGTGGTGTGTTTTGGGGTATCTGTGAACTTATGATTTTAGGCTGCCTCTGTGCTAGTGGGTGGGGTTGTGTTCCTGTCTTGCTAGTTGTTTGGCATAGGTTGTCCAGCACTATAGCTTGCTGGTCGTTGAGTGGAGCTGTGTCTTAACATTGAGATGTAGATCTCTGGGAGAGCTTTTGCCGTTTGATATTACATGGGGCCGGGAGGTCTCTGATGGACCAATGTCCTGAACTCAGCTCTCCCACCTCAGAGGCTCAGGCTTGACACCTGGTCAGAGCATAAAGACCCTGTCAGCCACACGGCTCAGAAGCAAAGGGAGAAAGAAAGAAAGAAAGAAAGATAGAGAGAGGGAGGGAGAGAGGAGAGAGAGAGAGGGAGGGAGGGAGGAAGGAAGGAAAGAAGAAAAGTAAAATAAAATGAAATAAAGTTATTAAATTAAAAAATTATTAAAAATTAAAATATGGGCTTCCCTGGTGGTGCAGTGGTTGAGAGTCCACCTGCCGATGCAGGGGACGCGGGTTCGTGCCCCGGTCCGGGAAGATCCCACATGCCGCAGAGCGGCTGGGCCCGTGAGCCATGGCCGCTGAGCCTGAGCGTCCGGAGGCTGTGCTCCGCAACGGGAGAGGCCACAACAGTGAGAGGCCCACGTACCTCAAAAAAGTAAAAAATAAAAAAATAAAAATAAATAAAAATATTAAAATAATTTTAAAAAAAGAAAGAAAGAGAGCAACCAAACCAAAAAATAAATCCATCAATGATAGAAGCACTAAAAACTCTACTAAAAAAAAGAACAAAAAACGGACAGACAGAACCCTAGGACAAATGGCAGAAGCAAAGCTATACAGAGAAAATCACACAAAGAAACATACACATACACACACACTCACAAAAAGAGAAAAAGGGAAAAAAATAGATACATATAAAAACACGGAAGAAAGCAACCAAATCAATAAAGAAATCTACCAATGATAATAAGCTCGAAATACCAAACTAAGATAAACATAAAACCAGAAACAAATTAGATGCAGAAAGTAAACCCCAAGTCTACAGTTGCTCCCAAAGGCCACTGCCTCAATTTTGGGATGATTCGTTGTCTATTCAGCTATTCCGCAGATGCAGGGTACATCAAGTTGATTGTGGAGATTTAATCTGTTGCTCCTGAGGCTGCATGGAGAAATTTCCCTTTCTTTTCTTTGTTCACACAGCTCCTGGGGTTCAGCTTTGGATTTGACCCTGCCTCTGTGTGTAGGTCACCTGAGGGCATCTGTTCCCCGCCTAAACAGGATGGGGTTAAAGTAGCAGCTGAGGGGCTTCCCTGGTGGTGCAGTGGTGGAGAGTCCGCCTGCCGATGCAGGGGACGCGGGTTCATGCCCCGGTCCGGGAAGATCCCACGTGCCGCGGAGCGGCTGGGCCCGTGAGCCATGGCCGCTGAGCCTGTGTGCCCGGAGCCTGTGCTCCGCAACAGTGAGAGGCCCGTGTACTGCAAAAATAAAATAAAATAAAAAGTAGCAGCTGATTAGGGGGCTCTGACTCACTCAGGCCGAGGGGAGGAAGGGGTATGGAATGTGGGGCAAGCATGTGCTGGTAGAGGCCAGTGTGACGTTGCAACGGCCTGAGGCACGCCGTGTGTTCTCCTGGGGAAGTTGTCCCTGGATCACGGGACCCTGGCAGTGGCAGGCTGCACAGGTTCTTAGGAGGGGAGGTATCGATAGTGACCTGTGCTTACACACAGGCTTCTTGGTGTCTGCAGAAGCAGCCTTAGCGTTTCATGCCCGTCTCTGCTGTCCGCACTGATAGCCGCAGCTCACGCCTTTCTCTGGAGCTTGCTTAGGTGGGGCTCTGAATCCCCTCTTCTCGTGCACCCTGAAACAATGGTCTCTTGCCTCTTCGGCAGTTCCAGACTTTTCCCTGGACTCCCTCCCGGCTAGCAGTGGCGCACTAACCCCCTTCAGGCTGTGTTCACGCCGACAACCCCAGTCCTCTTCCTGGGATCTGACCTCCGAATCCTGAGCCTCAGCTCCCAGCCCCCACCCGCCCCGGCGTGGGAGAAGACAAGCCTCTCGGGCTGGTGAGCGCCGGTCGGCACCGATCCTCTGTGCGGGAATCTCTCCGCTTTGCCCTCCGCACCCGTTTCTGCGCTCTCCTCCGTGGCTCTGAAGCTTCCCCCCCACCACCCCGTCTCCGCCAGTGAAGGGCCTTCCTAGTGTGTGGAAACTTTTCCTCCTTCACAGCTCCCTCCCAGAGGTGCAGGTCCTGTCCCTATTCTTTTGTCTTTGTTTTTCCTTTTTTCTTTTGCCCTACCCCGGTAAGCGGGGAGTTTCTTGCCTTTTGGGAAGTCTGAGGTCCTCTGCCAGCGTTCAGTACGTGTTCTGTAGGAGTTGTTCCACATGTACATGTAGTTTTGATGTATTTGTGGGGAGGAAGGTGATCTCCACGTCTTACTCCTCTGCCATCTTGAAGTTGCCTCCAGCCTTGAACTTAAAATAAACTGTTGAAAACTTCTAAACTAGTTCTTGATGCTGGGAGTGCTAAGTTAACATGAAACATTTTAAAAGAAAAGGCTTTTATTAAAACAGACTATTTAGATTGTTTATGCCAAAGTGCTGTCCCTAATCTGAGTTAAAGCACTTATTCAAGCACTTGGAGTGCCATGATAGTTGGCTATAATTAAGATTCTAAAACCAGGCATTTTTGGTATGTGTAGTAATTTCAGTTATTTGTACTATTATATCAGTAATACTGTACATGCATATGGTAATTGAGAGATTGGAATTGTTAGTCCTAATGTATAGATGAGAAAATTGAAGTTCTGGGTAGTATATGAAACTACTTTTGTAATGTCGAACAGCTAGTAAGAAAGTGAAGGTGTGAGATGCAATGATAGTACTGAAGACTCCATGTGCAATGCCTGCTGCAACGCAAAATACCTGCATTAAACTACATAGATATTTGGGGAAAGTGATCAAGGATGTAAAGAACAAAAGAAGTGAGGAACAGTGAAAACCAGATTAAAAGATATTAGATATAGAACCCTCTCCTCACCTTTTGCTTCACCTGTGCCTGGAATGGTATATATTTGCTTGCTATTTTGGACACGTTGACCAGCCCTGTATAAAAAGAACACTGAAGATTCCTTCACAAAAGCTACCTGTGCTTGCTATCACATATCCTAGTTCTGGCAAAATGCCAGGAATTAAAGAAAATCTCACTGCTCATTAGTTTCCAATACTAAGGAAGGGCACACTTATTTACATAAAGGTAGGCATCCTGGTTTCACTTCTGGCTGGGTGCAGGAGCCATCAGCTTTCTCAAGGCAGTGACCCCCATCAATGCAATGGCTCAACACCTTCTGTTTGTTTTCTGGCCTCACTTTCAGGTGCCCTGGGCCTCTCAGCTCAGACAGAGCCTTCATTTGATTTGCACACAGAACTAACTTGAATGCAGTCACCTCCAGTTAGGACAATAAGAGCAAATGGCTTTATTTGGATGACTAAAGGAAAATCTCTCCACATTTACTATATACCCTGGCTTCTTAAATGCTTACAAAGAATAAAGGGACCTACTTTCACCACTTCCCAGGAAAGCTTAGGTGGTAGTGAAATAAAGCAGAGTTTTCTTCCTTTTTCTTCAGAGAAAGTCTTTAGCCTGAGAGAAGGTAAAGAAGTAAGATTCTAGTAAATAAACAGAAACCTAATACTACAAACATGTATGAGGGTAGAATATGACTTCTGTATTAAGAAAAATGATGAATGTTTTCACATTATGGGAACAGCTTTAGCACACCCTTAAAATAGCACATTAGCGATATGTGAAGACATAGAGATATTTGTCTCTATACTTTAAACCTTTTCTCTTCCACAAGGATTTTTAGTAAGTATATGGCTATGGACTAGAGCTCAGAGACTGTGAAAGAAAATTTCTAGCCTTGAGTGTTGCTGCCACCTACATGACGGGAAGACTACAAACAAAACCCAACCCCTTTCCAGACAATCATCAGCTGCAGTATACTTTCTATGAAAACATACTTTAGAAATCTCCATATTTGTTCCTTTAATTGACTATCCCAATCACAACTGAAGTGATAGTGTTCACTATTTTCACCTCACTTCTTGTCTCAAATTCTTGCAGAAATTGGAGCAGTTTTGTGTAGATTGGTGGGAATACACTGACTGTATGAAATAGGGGCTGATCCAAGGAAATCTTCCTTACCATCAAAACAGTCCTAAGTGCAACTTGATCCCTGTGACAATGACTGTCTCAGGGAGAGGATGAAGGCTCTCCATCTTACTGTCCTATAGTTTCCCCCCACCCCCACCCCAAGCCTGCAGGCTTTAAAATACAAGAGGAAGAAATAAATAAAATGTTTCCTCAGTTGATTATAAGTTGATGCAAATGGAGATAACATGAATGTAAGAATTCTTTTGATATAGATAAGAATGGTTATTTCTGATAGGAAATGCAGTTGCCACTGCAGAACTAACAGGAAATCTCTTTAAAAGTCTAAAGGAAACTTGTGATGTGTCAAGAACATGTCATAGATCTTCCTTTTATCTTGGATGGCATCATCTGAGGGCCATGATGCTCAGTGACTGAGGCTGTGTGAAACACATTCTCCCTAGAAGATACACATGCAAGATCAAAAAGCCGATTGATGACTTTACAGATAATTGCAATTAAAATAATTGCTAAGTGAATAAATGATAGGTTTTGTAAGCAAGTACCAAGCAATTACTGCTATTGCATCATTTTATGAATATTGGCATTTTGCTGGCATTTGGCACTTTCCAGATTTAGGCACAGTGTTGTACTAAACATGTACTAGTCATCTTTGATGTTAAAAACCTTGTACCCTTGAATTAAAAAATCACTGCTACCTTTCCAATTAGTAACAAGTTGAAGACAGAAGGATCCCTAAAAACAACGATGGGAAAAACTTGTCTGTGCAATGAAAAAAGGGCATTTGGAAAAACAATGTCAAAAGGGAGCACTCTATGTGCTCAACATTTCCCCCTGTATACCACTAGAAATAAGCCATTTAAAACATTTTCAATGGTCTATGGCTTCGGTTTTTACATGGTATTAAAACAACTATTTCTTATCATTTGTATCATTATAATCATGCTCATAATGATGAAGTTGTCACAGTCTATTTACCTGCACTATGCTTTCTGGGATAAAAGTGAATTTATCCTAGACTTAATGAATAGAGCCTAAGGCTAGATGGTGGCATAAAATTCAGTAATCAAGATAAATATATTTTGACACAATATTTATAAAAATCAAATTAATGCAAAAAATCCATGACATTGAAATCTTAAATGAAGATAGAATCTGATAAGGTCTGATGAGGGAGAGAGTGAGTGAGTGAGTGGTACTAGGACAACCTCACCCCAGTCCCTGCCCTGCCAATGACATGAAGTGATGCATGCTGTCTTCAGAGGTCACAGTTGGGTGGGAGTTTCCAGTGGCATGCTCTTACTGGAAGATCTGTTAATTTCCAGTTTACGTTTTTCTCATACATGCTATCTGTAGGGTCCTTGTTGATGAAATCATAGTGCAAAGTTGTCTGGGGACCATTGTACAGAAAGCCATGTAGCTTCATCAGAAAGATATCTACTCAAGAAAGTTTTAACTTTGCAACTTTTTTGGTCACAGTTCATTTTGAAAGTATTTTACATTGCTAACTAGGTACATGTTTACAAAGTAATGACTTCCATATGAGATTAGACACAACTTTGAGCACTTTACACGTAAAATAACATTTTGTGGAGAACCAAAGAATATATAGCACTACTTTTAAATAACTGTGTAATCAAAATGTATGCAATAGAAATTTAAAAATTACATGAAAGAGCCCATTCTGTAAAAATGACTTTAAAGTCAATTGGAATTAATATATTCTGAGCCTTCTTTTTAAACATCTGGCATAAAACTTAAATTTAAAAAATTCATTTATTATAATGTGCCCTCTAAAGACTGAAGAGAAAGAATATCTTTTCTAAAATTTTCACATGAATAATTATAAAAGGCTTTTACATACAGAACATTGGAGGGAAATGTACAAGGAAGGAAACAAAAAATACCCCAATACTACCATCTTGAGATAGAGTGTTAATACTTAGTAAAATATTTCCTATCGTTTTTCTAATAGTGACATGTTTAAAGTAGCCTTAACTTAGTTTCTAAAATAGCAACAGAATATTTCAGGCCTGAGGCCACCATTCCGTGTTTATAATGCTATAAATTTTACGTTATATTTGAAGTGTTTTACAGTGTTCAGATTGCTTTCCATAAACCATCTCGTACAGGGCCTCTGGACAAGCCCTTTGAGGGAGCTCTCTACATGGATGGGGAAGCGAGGCTCTGAGATGCACAGCAAGGACATGCTGCCTAGACACATGGCAGTGAAGTCCTGGCTCTTAAACCTAGATTCTTCCCTTATGCAATATTGCCAGTGTGTAACTCCACAATGAATAACAGAACCCAGGCTTGCAAATTAGAAAATATGATATTCCTTGGACGAAAATATATAATCATAAACATCACCAAGATTATTACTAAAAAAGAAGCCCAATGTAATTTTTAAATGATTTACTTATTACAATGCCAAGGAAGACTCTGGATACAAACACATTTGTTTGCTAATACAGTTACTCCACTCTTACCTAAGACTGTACATACAAAGGGCCAAACACCTAATTAAGAGGCAGTCAGTTTTGAGTTTCTAGGTACCATATGAGTGATCCATTTAATTGTGTGGCAATTTACTATTTCAAATTCTCCTCACAACAGAAATTCCTGAAACATGTTGAAAGTAAGTCAGTATCATTATTTTTAAACAGACTAGTGGATCTGTGTCATAAATACACTTGCACATGTATATCAGGGAACATTATTTAAATGTCTATCTCTAAAACTCTCATTTTTAGGAATTAAAAGTTTTGATAATTAATGGTGTTGGTCTCCAGAATTCATATTGATAAAAGATTTTAATTAGTCATTCGATAGGAATTTTTAAATTTTAGCAACTATAAACTGTGTTACCAAAAAAATCGTAAAAATTTCATTTAGTAATGTCAGGGTTATGCTACTTCTAATTTCCTATAGCTAGTGACATAATAAAACATTTATCAAGAATTCAATATTGGTTTCCTTGGACCTGAAAAAATGCTAAATATGGCAACTATTTAAACTTATTTTTATTCTTCTTTGAAAAAAGAATAATAGGACATAGCTATAAAAACAAAGAAGTTTATTTTTAATAAACATACCAGAACTTGAGCATCTGAATTAGTTTCAGCTATTAAAATTACCCTTGTGAGAGGATATATCCTTATTTTATATTGCTATCATTAATAATATTTTTGGGAGTCCTCCTTGTAATGGTTTTCAGAGCTAGAACACAGCGTGCAAGAAAATGTGTTCCACTGCCTAGCTTGCTACCTTCCCTTATTTTGAAATTTGTTCCACATGGCTTTTGACAATTTTCAGAGGGGTGAGGGAAGCACACACACACATATATGTATATTTTTTCAAAGGATGGTAATTTTCCATCATTATTCATATTAACAATATGTTATTGTTAGTGACGTACAACTCAAAAGTAATTTCAAGTAATATCATCTTTTAGGAAAGAAAAGAACACACATTTTTGTCTATCACACTCACCTCTCTAGTTCTGGTATATTCATTTACTCCAATCATTAATTATAAGCTCTGTAAGGGTAGAAACCATTCTGTTTCAATTTTATAGCTCTATTCTCTAATCTCCCCCTCTCCCTTGCCCACTGCATCCTCCCTTGTACAGAACCTGATGCTGATGCCCCCAAAAATGTTTGTTGAATTGAAGTGACTGTAACTTCCCTATTAGATAGATATATATCATATATTTAACACTTTATTTCCATTTTTCTATGGATTAGTCAATATTTGTATTCATATGCACACTAATAATCTTCTTGATGATTTTCTATAAATTCAGGAATTTACAATATAAATCACAGCAAATAAATCGGATCACTGAAGGCCTTAGTAGATGAGCACTTTATGTCTGTTCTTATTTATATTGCTTCCCATATTTTAGTTTGAGAATTCCTGCTAGTCAAGCTTCTTTCTGGGAATAGAACTACAAGAGTTTTTACTTATTAAAGATCAATTGTTGGGCTTCCCTGGTGGCGCAGTGGTTGAGAATCTGCCTGCCAATGCAGGGGACACGGGTTCGAGCCCTGGTCTGGGAAGATCCCGCATGCCGTGGAGCACCTGGGCCCGTGAGCCACAATTACTGAGCCTGGGCGTCTGGAGCCTGTGCTCCGCAACAAGAGAGGCCGCGATAGTGAGAGGCCCACGCACCGCGATGAAGAGTGGCCCCCGCTTGCCACAGCTAGAGAAAGCCCTCGCACGGAAACGAAGACCCAACACAGCCATAAATAAATAAATAAATAAAGCAAACTGTCAACAAGTAAAAATAAACACTAAAGATCAATTGTTATGTGTTATCAGTAGATTCCCCTTCCCTAGTTTACATGTATATGGCCAACAAGATCAACCTTTAGCGAAAGACATTAGCCTCTATGTCATTAGAAGTCTAAATTAACTTGACTGCACAAGATTGGTCCCTATTATTACTGTGTATCACTTATTTGGGCTAATTGATGACTAAATGGAATTGGCTATTTGTTGACAATTTATGCTTAAGGATGAGATTTACCATAGGGTGACTGATCTGAATTAAAGCATCTACTAAGACAAAATGTCCTAGCCTAACAAATCAAACAAATTTGGTAAAGTCTTAGATCAAATACATTTAACCAACATTAAATTTAAAAGCATTGTTTGTTACATTGTTTAAAAGCAATAGGGTTATATAATTCAGGAACTGAAAAATGGAAGAAAATCTAAAATGGTATTAAATTTGTGTCTGTGGGCTGGCACTCCTTGTTGGAAATAGTCAAACAAAAGTAAGAGGCATTGAATGATTTAGACAATGATTTTCTAAAATTAGATGAATTTGAATATTTTCCATCGGTAATGACTCTGGCCAAAGTATCAGCAAATTTACTACAAACTAATAACTAGACTAATAACAACATAGCTTATACACAATGATAAACAACTGGCATGTTTGGGGTTTCTTAATTTGTCCAAATCCAGTTCTACAGATGAGATTCCATTTAGCACAGCTTGCAGGAGCACACCTTTGCTATCCATAAATGATGCCTTCGTTCACCTGGAAAGAAAACAGATTATCTTGGGTTATATGGTAAAATAAAGAAATAAGAGAGAAGAAAGGGCAGGAGGAAGGAAGGGAGAGAGGAAGGGTGGAAGAGAGGGGAGGATGAAAGGAGGGAGGAAATGAGGAAAGAAATAAGGGAAGAAATGGAAGAAGGAAGGAAGAAAGAAAGGAATTACCTATAATTTCTACATTTCTTTTTCTATATGAAATAAAATGTTAAGACAATAAAGAAATTCTTATAAACCAGGCCTCAGGTAAATGTATTTTAATTGCACATCTTATTGGTATAGGTCTTTTTTAATCACTGAGAAAGGTAAAAAGTTGTCAACAAGATGAATCAAGTTTGAAATTAGTAAATTTCCATAAATTTCAAGCAGCTGAATTGTTCTTAGAGAAACTCACAACTGCCGTTTTAGGACCAAATGTTATAAATGTCAGTTGAAATATGGTTTGAGCTATGGAATAAAAAAAAACGCACATACTTCTCAGACTATTTGGATGATTATTGCAGGCTAAAAGATCACTTGATTAAATTAATTTGAATAATTGGAGCACTGTGCCTCAGTAAACTACTTCTAAACACATTTATGTTAATGTTGTGACTAATCATAGTAACTCCCACTCCTACTGGCAAAAACTCAAAAAGCTGATTATTTACTTTAGCTAAACCAATATTCAGAATTGTATTATATATGTATTACATATATATGCCTAGAATTTTATGTCCTTTAAAGGTTATTAGATTAATGCTTAAAATTTTCCCTTTGGGTAAATTATTTACAATATTGATATTGTTAAACACAACTAGAAGATGGAGCTTACATGTTTTTACTACTGAAATTGTTCTTACTTCTTCTGGAACGTTTTTTTTACCACTAACCATAAGAAGTGTGTTCTTGATGGCTATGATTGATGGGCTGCTCGCACATTCTACATTTTTTCTGCTTCGCACATCATCATCAGCCATCTCCAACATTCCACTCCTGAGTCTGTCCTACTTTCTGTTACCTGATTTTTGCTGGTGATTCATGAGCCAGAATAGTATATATATAAAAAAAAAAAAAAACCTTGGCTTTTCACAACGTAGTATCCCCTAGGAAACTAAGAAATCTAGTTTTGTTCATCAGATTCATGCAAATGCAATATTGATTAACAATGATGTATGTAGATCTACATAACGTGCTATATAAAAACCACTAAAGTGTTCTGTTAATGGGAGATGCATACTGATTATAAACTACTTCAGAATGACATAAAAATGCTTATCTGAATCCTTTTTGTTTTGTACTTCCAAGTTCTCTCTTGTCACTACTGTTTTCACCTGAAGCTATATTTAAGTGCACTATCCCTGGTGCACTAGGAAGTAAAATTCTTAATTTTCCAAGCCAATAAGGTGATAAAAGCTCAAGGTTTCTCATTAACACTTGGATAAAATTTGTGAATGTCACACTAAATTTTTTATCATCATGAGTACAAAGATGAGGGGCAAGGAACACTTTTTTTTAATATTCTGGAGATTGGGGATTGAGCTATAATCACTGTGCATGAAACAGTTAATAAGAAGTTAACCATCGAAAGACTAAACTGAACTATTTTTGTGATAACATCTTTCAGATTCAAAAGCAACCAGGCCTTAAAGAGCCAAAGAAAGAAAGCCTAATGGCCCTAAAAACTCAGAAAAGGGAGCTGCAAGTTCATATGTTGTCTCAGTGCTTCTATTACTAGACATTGAAGTTATTCCCACAGGTTCAGGGAATGTATAAATGCTGGTGAAGAAGCCAGTAGACTTCACAGAGTCTAAGCCAGAAACTTCAATCTGGGATTCACCTGTGAGTCAAAACTCTTTGCTAATGAATTATTCCAAAGAAAAGACACTGCCGAGGGAGGCCTTAACCGATCAGACAAGACCTCCAGGTTCACTAGCTGGCTCAGAGTAACAAGAATGCTCTGGTCTAAAGGTGCTTTGCCAACCTTAATGGACTGCAGGCACCCACCTGGGTATACAGCTTGAACCAATAAAGAGATCACAATGGCATGATGCATAAGGTAGAGCGCTTTAGAGACTGGGTGAATGACCACTCCACCAGGTATCTAAATTGTGAACTATATGCACACTCCAGGCCATTTACAAATGGGTCATCCTAGTCAATTCAGTGCTGGAGAAGCAGTGATGTCAATGAAAAAATAAACAATCTACATACTGAGTTCAAAACCCATTTTATTCAAAGACAGTCAATTTGCAAAGTCAACCTTACTGTTTTATATAAATTCTAAAAGTTTGATTTTATTACTGATATTTTTAAATGCTCTATCAACATTTAAAAAATTTCAACTTCATCTTTTAAAAAAATTGTTTTAGTTTTTCTGTACTTCTTACTCTCCGCAAATACAAATTAGTTGATAAAGCTATATGAGCTAAAGTAATATGATGTTTAGAGAATTTGCCAAGAAATCTTTCCTTGGAGAGAAGAATATATGAGGCAATATTCTTGAACTGTGCTTGAATAGGAAAATGATTTTTTTGTTTTCATTTTCCAGATGCTGTTTGAACAACTGGGCTATTAATTTAAAATGATGTAATAAATATATTAGTCATTTAGAATTGCATAGATAAAACCATGTAAGGTCAATATCCATTAAAGCCAAAAGACTGACCACATTCAACTTTGTAACTAGGGGATTTTGCACGTACATGAAAATGTTAAAAATAATTTTAAATGAGTGATAATATTCCAGGTGAAAATGGTAAGAATAATTCATTCATATTTAAATACACTCCTTTCCATACAAGAAATAATGACTATACTAATGAAATTATAAGCTTAGCTACTGAAGCAGTTCTATTGGTTTGAGAACATCTTCTCAAAGCTTACCATTTAAAAATCCCAAATTTTGTTTTTTCTTCTAACAAAGGCGGTTAAACATGCTTTCCAGAGAAACACCACCTGTACATGGTAAATAGAGTTAACTAAACAACCAAAGTAATGTTTATAGTTTTGGAGCCCCTACATTTGAATGACTTGATATTTTGAAGTTAATTTTTGGACGCTGAGAAGTGGACAGTCATATTTTCACAGTACGAGGAAGTCCTACCATGCCACCAATTTCACAAATCTTCCTTCATGCTCAGTTTTAAGAATTTTGCCTCTCAAATGCTCAGACTTCAAGGAACTGCACTCTCTCATCAAAATCTTTCTTACTAAACAAGCACCCCTGTCAGAAGTGTCTTAATTTCTTATCACAGAATTTTATCCACACAAGGAGCGATAAATAATTCATGTCACTGCCTCTTTGTTGTGTCTCCCTGAACTGCACAGAGCTGGAAGGCTGACAGCTGTGTCAGGACAAGCACCAAAGATCTGACATGACAAGTGACTAACAAGTTTCTTTCAGTTCATGGAGAAGGAAGACAATGGCCCAAAGTGCAGAAAGAAATCTTGAAACAAAATAAAACTGCTTCTTTCTTTTTACCTAAGTGTTTGCTATGAGCTTATTTCCAACCCACAAGCCCTGGTCATTTTATAGGACTGCCCAGCCCCCTTTATTCCTCACACTCGCTTGGCCATTTACGCCTGGCCACGGATCAATATGAGCAATTCTTGGAGAAATACGATGTCTCCATGACAACCAAGCCACAAATTCTCAGTGGAAGGCAGTGAGACCAGTAGTGAACTCTCCAGAGGTTTCTAGGCCTATAAGGCAAGATGTCTTAAAATGCAGGAATGGACAGAGGAAAAAGCCAGAGTAATTCATTCTTTATTACCAGTTTAATGATGTCCAATGCATAGAATGGTACTCACTTTTTAAGTTAAGATTCTTTATCAGCATTATATTTTCTAATTGATCTTTCTTTTTTGATATATCCTTTTGTTTATATCAGATAGACTATGCTATATTTGAATCTCACTACAATTCCATTCATATTGAGGGATGACTGAAATTTATTCTACTTTTGAAACAGTATAAAGCTGATCTATTCTTGCCCAAAGCAATGAACACTTTGGTTAGAAACTTGCCTCGTGGATTTAACTGCCTGTTAAATGATTGATAGAAACCTAGTTTAAAAACTAGGTTTTTAAACTGTTTTTAAAAGTTTAAAAACCTAGTAAAAATTAGACAAAATTTTAGTCAGAACTAAAAGTAATTTAAAAATAATTTTAATAGAAATCTGATGCTACCACTACCCGCTCCCTTTTCACGTGGGACACATCTACATTTGTCGTTTGGATATTATGGCAGGGGTTGGGGCTAATGTGCTAATGAAAAATTTCTGTCATTGCTAAAGATGCCGTTTCTCAGTTCCATGGATGCTGAAGCAGAAGTGTGGCTGAGAACAGACACCCAGCAGCAGTTCATCTTTTGAGGAATCTTGGTGTAGTGGAGGGGACTGAAATACAAGCCATTGCCACTGGGCCTATCGGGGTTCCGAGATGACTTAGGGGACCTGACATAGATTGCAGGCTGCACCTTTCACTGAAAATTAAATCTCAGTAGCTCTCCTCGGGGAAGGATCAGGGGACTGTTTGCAGCTGCCCCCTGTCAGCGAAGGCTACAAGATTTGGAAATCTCTTAACTAAGCTGACAGGCCACAGAGAGGATGAATCGAAAATCTGATACATGGATCAGCACACAAAGATGTGAGAGGGTAGAGAGTACACAGCAGCCAGAGAAAACAGGAAAGAAAAACGTTCAGTGGGGGAAGATAGTTAACTCTTTCACTCATGGTAATACGGCATCTTCTAAGCACCTTATGGCTTTGTAGTGAACCAGGCAATGTCGTTCAACTCTCACAAGATTTTTTTTCTCTTAATTAATTAGTTGTTAAGACAAGGCATGCTTCAAAACAAAAGAAAAACAAAAATTCATGCTTAAGCATTCCTGGGCATATCCTTCCAGCACATTTCTGTCTGTTCTTCCCACAAAGAGAATACAAACATTAGTAACTTGGACATAGGGTAAATTTTATTGAGTGAGGAAGGGTTACTATTTTGTTTTGTTCTAAACAGTTGACACTGTCCATTCATTCATTACTGTTATGCTAAAATCCTCTCATCCCCTTTAGAGTTCTGTTTGTATTTAGAGAGGTAAACAGATAGTAATGATGACGATTTGTTTCTCTTTTCCCCCTAATTCTCAATTTCCACTTGATCCCATTATTTGAAATATTTAAAATGTTGCCATTTTTCCAGTTTCCAATCTCTGCTCCTATTAACCACTTTAGCCTAAAATTGATGATAATGAACTAATAGTGTCAGCTTCCCTTCTCAGTCATAAAGCCTTTGTACTTCCTCCAGCTGAATTCTTGATGAAAGAGGAAAAGATAACAGCTCCACACTGTGACCCCTGGAGGTGACCATTAATTTGACAGTGCAGCTGCTAAGAGAAAACAGCATTACAATGTCCTCTCCCCCCACTCTCTTCCAAGGACCCCAAAGCTGTGTCAAATTTATCATTTATACTTGACTATTTTTAAATGGCTTTCACCTGGATTCTCAGACTCTTCCAAGACACATCTGTCAGGCATGTCCTCGGTCTCTTGGAAGTTTGCCGAGTTTGAGTTGCTGTCATGCTTGACCGGACTGACTGGAGCTATTAAAAAAAGAGAGAGCAAAGAAAGAGAAAGAGAGCGATGAAAAAGTAGTAATAAACACCATTAAACATTTCCTTTCATTTCCACAGATATTTCCAGGGACACACTATGTAAACACAAATAATAAGTTGAAATAAAATGTATCCTCTAAGTATGTATCGGCAGACATGTAATTAGTTGAAAAATCTATAGATGAGACTTTATCTTAGAAGAAAAATAAGTTCATGGCATCAGCTTAAAAGCTACAAAGTAACAAAGTGATCCCTTCGAAGTAGAAATCGTATTTTTAATGCATAAATCTAAAACAATATAGTCAATTAACAGCAACAGGACACAGAAGGAAGAACATCAGGCTGTTCAATTAGACCAGCTCTATGCTGTTGCAGTGGTTCCTTTTGTCACACAAATCACAGTGGATGAACACTTTTTATGCATTTTGGTTCTCTTTCATCAAATTAAAAACTATTGTTCCAAACACAAAAAGCCCTATAAGAATAACTTTAAAAAGATAGGGTGAATACGTTGCAAATGATAATAAGGAGGGCTGGTGTTTTGAATGGTAGGTCTTCACACAACTGTCATGATATATTTTCTGAGTAGGAATTATGAACAGAAACAGAAGCCAGCGTAGGAATCTAAAATTTCCTATAAACACATTACAACTACTAGCTCTGTTAGAGAAACACAGACTTAAGTTTCCACATTTTTCCACGAGTTGTACTACTTTGTCTAAATTCTCTCCACAAGTAACATATTTCCCTGTTATATTTGTTCAAGGAATCATTTGTCAGGAAAAGTAGACATGGGCTTCATGAAGACACTCTGAATAACAAAACAAAGCAAGCCTTCAATAATATAAATTATGTCATACTTACTTGTCTGAAGCCAAACAAAATGGAATTTTGTCTATCACAAATTGCTTCGGTGAGAAGTACCACTGTCTTCTCAGGTCTTGATAACACACACAACATATTATTTATAAGCCATAAATGCAACAGAGAAAATATAGATTTGTAAGTCATAATATGTTTATATATATTTAACATAGATATTTGTAAGAAATAATGTGTTTGTTGGCCCAGGGGAGTGGGCCTGGCCGCTGTTCGTAAGCCTCCCTTAGGAGATAAGGGAGCAAATGCAGAGGCTAAAGCTTGTGTTGCTTCACACATTCGATAAGTGATACAAAGGAGGGCCGCCTGAGGTCCAAAGCAACCTTAGGAGAGCTCACACCTCCCAGACTCCTTGTCCTGTTTTCATGGACTGTGCATATAACAGTGGTGACCATAACCTGAGGCCCACATATACAGATTGAAAGGTGACTTGTAACATGATTCTGGTCCAAATATTCTTGCCAGTTTCACCCACCCTCTCAAAGCACAGATAGTGCTGCTCTCTTCTGTGGAAGGGCAAGCATAGCATTTGAATTCACTGCTTTTCTAAAACTTTTTGTATGGGAACAAAATATGAGAAAAAATATACAAAATTCTGATTTTGAATAAACATACCAAATGTTTCATTTTCTGCATTTGAGTTTTCTGAAAAAAAATATGGAAGTAGGTACCATGTCTGTTTTATTTACCTCTGTATGCCCTGGGCTATGGAAAGTATTCTTGAAGGATCTGTGCAATGGGTGAATGGATGAACAAATGAATGAAGCAGAAGTGCCATGCTGGATGTCCTCCCAAACCAAGAGGATATGTGCTTTGAGTTATCTTCAACCTGATCTGCTCGGTTTCTTGTTAGGCCCGCTTGAGATAAAAGATGCATATTTACAAAATAGTAGTGTGGGTTAGTCCATGACTTGGGAGGAGACACCTAAGTAGTATGTACGGCCTAAGTAGTTATTTTGGTGTCACTGCCTTTAATTTAGTTTTCCTCAGTTTAGATCATACTTAACAGATTATTTTTGAATCCATAGATTTTTGTGAAAGGTTTAAGTGGAATAATTAAATGCATCAAAGTTGCAGAGTACTATTACATTGGTCAGAATTTTCTGGCCTGCTTTAATGGTTTTTTTTCTCTATATATCTTGTTAATTTTCTGAGATACTTACATTGGTATTTATAATAGGGAATTAACCATACAACTAAATCTATTACTAACAACGAATGAAGTAGCATCTGTGTTTACTTGGGCAACTGCATCACACTTGTGATCCCATACACTATTCTTTCATCTAAAACTTGCATCTATTCATTTATCTATTCATTCCTCCAAAAGGCTCTTCTAGACACAGGGGCCTCAAAGAGCTGAAGAGAGCATGGTATTAGAACAATGAAGTCAACGCTTGCAACCATTTTTAGTGGCAATAGAGTGGTCCCAGGATAAACTGACATACCAAATCTTTCAAGAAAACTGGAAAGTTAGATGTACTTTTAACTGCATGATCTTTATTAAACTCACAGTGTAAGGTACCATGCAGCTATTTTTGTCTCCACCTCTGATTTTGGAGGGTGTGCTTTGTGTGGGGGTAGGAGAGTAGAAAGGGTTGTTCTTGATATTTTGCTTAATTACACTTTAGCTTCCAAATTTGAGATGGTACAAGATGTGCCATTTTTTTTTACTGAGTAGTTTATAGAGTATCCAATTAAATCTACTGTGGAAGAAATCCCTACATTCTGTCAGTTGGGGACAACAGACATTGGAGAGGTTAATTACTGCCATTCCACTTTTTTTTTTTTGATAGGCCAATCTTTGCAGTTATTCTTTTGGGTGTTTCTTGTGATGTTTCATCAGTAAACTCTGACATGATGTGTGGCCTAGGCTTCTGTAAATGAATCATTTCAAAACTGATGAAATCAACAAATATTGATCTAGTCATTATTATGGGTAGGGCTCTGTGCTAGACCACGTGAGGGACAAAAAACACGAAGCACTTTTAATGTGCCCTCATACAACTTGTGATCTAGTTGAGATATAATACAAAGTAACTAGTAGGAGCATTAGAGACAATATTCCAAGAGTGACATGGTTTTTAGGAATGCAGAGGTAATTCCCCTGCAATAGGGTTTGTTGGGAAGTGAAATTTAAATTAAATCTCCTTGAGAGGGAAGGTGTGAACCCAGGCCTGGCCAAAGAAATACATTAGCCTGGGGTCACAGATATATTTAACAGACTGTTACTGCCTACTTTTATATGTATTTTTAATGAATTCTCCTTACATGTCTCTTTGAGCTTTTCTTGAATTGCTGTTGTGGCTAATTCTCCTCACCTGTAGAAGTTAGCTCTAGACAGGTTTTTCCTTGCCGTAGATAGTCAATAATTTGATCTTTACTGATGTTCGGCCCATTTATCACAGTAAGCTGTGCTTTCACTATACATATTGACTTTTATTTGTCAATACTAAAGTCCATTTGTAGCTCATCACTAAAGTTCTTGGATATTTTCAGTAGTTTTTGAAGATGCATTTTAGAGCTTGGCAGAGAGGTACTTTTGACGTCAATACAGAGCAAATGGTTGCTAGGCTCACCCTTAACTTAAAATCAACTGTTTATTTCCTCTGTAATGCATTCTGAAATAGTCTGCATTTGGGGGGCGAGGGGCAAAATGATGAACACTTCTTGACAGTTCTACCACTGAAAGATGTAAGGCTGTTCCATTTATTCATCACATACCTCAAAATATTGACAACTAGAAGGCCAGTGTTCTAAATATCCTTGTAGTATCTTTGGAAGCTAGATAGAGGGAGAAGTCCACGTACTTTGTAAAGATGTTTTTGACTACGGCGTGCTTAATTAGTGTTAAAGAAATTCCTAAAGAAATAAATGGCTCAACTGTAGACAATACAAAATCAGTTTTTAAATTACACTTAAGAACATATAATGAGGAAGCACAGAAAATGGTATGACAAAGACCCTATAGAAGAATTTACTGAAAAGAAATGTGGTGACAGGGTCAGCAGTGGTTATGCTCCTTTACCTCTGTCTATTCTCTATTTTGTTTTCAGTTAATGTCTAAAAACTCCTTCCTGCCTTTTCTCATCATTTGTGGAAATGCAAATTTTCAGTAGATTTTGAAGGTGGCTAGGCCAAGGCAACAAACAACTTTAAGAAACATCCTCCCCACTCCCAGTGAGAGAATGACCACTGAGAAAAATCTCCATCCATCTCCATAAACAGCAGCTCATTCTACCAAGCTAGGCCAGTACTGTAGTATATATAGAGCCCTTGTGTAAAAATCCACATCATTCTCAGTGTGAATAAAATTTGCAGCCCAAACAATGTTTTCAATATGATGACTAATAAATGATTAAAAAATAGATCCCATCCAGCATATGTATGGAGTTTTAGGAAGCACTGGAGATATTGATAGGAAAATCATTCATAAAAAGATATAACAGTTTGAAATGCTGGTCAATTGAATAGAATAAACCACTGTATTAGCAGATAAAACTCAGACAAAAATCTTAATTGCATCTTATTCAAAGGCATAAAAATAATGTGCATGTTACAGAGGTCATGAAAGATTAAAAGTCCACTCAGATTTGAGGAATGAGCAGTGGAAAAGAAGTCAAAGACCTGAGTTCAAATCTACTAGCTCAATATGGTGGACAAGAGTTGATCATTTCTTTGGCTGATAGTTTAGGTCTCTTCTCAATAAGGCATCACTATTAATCAACTAAAAAAAATATTTCTACAGGTTTAGAAGGAAGGAAAACTACAGTAAGTTCAAATACAATAGAATTAAATACTAACGCAATCCTGACAGATCACGAAAAACTGCAGTATGTTTTAAATTAGAAGGAGGCATAATCAGGGAAAAGACTTTAAATGATAACACTAAGGTTGTAAACAAAGAGGATGTCATTTGAACAGACCACAAATTCAGTTTACAAAGTGGTTCTCTCTGGACAGATGTCTTATCAGAAAAACATATCCAGCTAAAGAGCTATGTACATATTACCCCTACTTAAAGAGTATCTACTGAGATAATCAAGTGATAGGGCATCCTGATTACATTTGAATAGCAATAGCTACATCCTGCATCAGACATCAGGCTTACTTTGTGTTCAGTGTGGACTGGAAACTGGAAAAAAATATCATATAGGAATGCCTAGAATTAAATAAAATATCTAATGCTGCTTTATAACTAAGAAATAACTGTTGTATGGGCAAGTTCAGCAAGATGAGTTAAGATTAGACTTATGTGTTTTACTATCTTTCTGAAATTGTAATCTGACACAGAATATTATTTTCTGGCTGAAATTTTCTAGTGTGAATTGCTTTAATCATGAGGTTTTTTCAATTGGTAAAGAAATAAATTTTCCAAATGCTGTGAAGAGTAACTATTATTTTGGTATCCTAACTAGATATATAGAATTGGAATTATTATTTTATTTAAATATTTTGTGATATATAATATACATATGCAGAGGATCAAATTCTTTACTATCTAAGGGAAAAAAATTTGTAGCTAACTTCTACAGTGACACAAACAGCTAAATGTCTAATTTGGGGGAAGATAAATGTGAATGAGAAAGAAGTATTAATTGGTTACTGCATCTTTTTAAATAATGTTTTATTCCTCTAAGATATAAAAATATTCCTGCTATCCAGGATGTTTGAACAATGGGTTGCTTTGGTAAGGCTGGTAAATAAGCAAATACATCTCTAGCCTAATGTAAGACACAAGACAGACACTTGGACTATTTATGAAATGACTGAGTAAAGCATCTAACAAGAATTTCTAAGAATTAAAAAACGAATGATTAATTTCACTTGAAGTTTAAGGGAGAAATCTTAAGGTCAGGCATAGGGTTATAGCTTAAATATACCCAAACACCTCCACAATCTATTACTAATGCCAACAGGCAGACTACATAAAGAAGGAGATCCTACCTGCCTTATTTTGGGGAAGATAAACTTCCTCATTTTTTATTACCCAAATATATGTATTAATTGAAACAAAGATGAATACCAACAACTTTATTACAGAGATGAACTTCTTAGTTCCCCAGGGGTGGGGGTGGGGGAGGCATGTTGTACTAGAAAAAAGCTCAGTTAATAGAAGATCTGTTTTTAAATTCCACTTCTGTTCCTAATAGTGTGACCTTGAGCATGTCATTTCACTTTCCTGGACTCAGGTGCTTTTATTAATAAAATGAGAGAATTGGACTGGACAACTTCCTTGACATCTTCCTGCCAGTTAAGAATCCAAGACCAACCAATCACTGAACAGGATAGTAAGAAGATAAGTGGCTACTACAGTAACCTTGGAAATAATGAAGGCTTTTGAGGCCCTTTCTCAATTAAGATTGATATTTTCCTACAAGTAGTAATCTCCATCTGACTGAGGGACAGAGGAAATCAGGGCAGCTTCAGAGAGCTCCTTTGGTAGTTGCAATGCCAGGGTCAGGCAGCCCTATCGAAAGATGACCAAGAAAGGACTGAGGCTGCAGTATGGCTACTCCTGAGAACAAACAAGGTGACTCCTTGGCATAGAAACATCCATCAGATATTTACCAATGGTATAAAAAAATCTTGAAAACCAAATTAAAAAAAAAATAGAAACATCCATCAGATATTTACCAATGGTGTAAAAAATCTTTAAAACCAAATTAGAAAAAATAAGTTATACCTTACCCTTCTTAGAATCATATTTATGCTATTAATTTCTTTAAACAATCCCTCTCTTCATTGATCAACTTGGCAAATATGAACTTCAGTACAAGATGAATCATCCTAAACTAAATTAATTGGGTCCATGAAGTAATTGCAAGAAGCAAACCTGCAGTGGACAAGCCATGGCCTGGAAGTTAGATCTGGGTTGGGTTGGGCTGAATTGGCATTAGACTCCTCTGAAGACTGGCCCTATCTTGGTTTCAGGACCCCAGACATGAAAAGGTTCTCAATTATTGTTTGCTGAATGAATGGACAGTGTTATAGAGAGATGTGGTATTCCTATGGAATAGTATTTTCCTCGTGTCAAATCTCTTACAGGGAGAATCAGTAGAACCCCAACTCTTTCTTTTCCTTTTATATGTAAAACTGAAGCCCATGAAGTACTTTGTCTTACTCAAGCCTGGCATGAAAACCAACTCTAATCAAATTATTTAAACTCTCAGACTGAAACAGACTGTAGAGACATATTGGATGTAGGATGGGGAGAATATGAAAAAGGAAATGTGCAATCTGGGAAGTAGAAAAGGAAATAACAGGAAAAATGCAACTTTCCTTTTTTTCTGCTGCATTTCTTCCTCCACCCTCCCCAAAAGGCAATTCTTAGAGTTACCTATGAGAGGTTTGCCTGGATTTCTTTATGTGCTCCTTTAGAGTACCAGCTCCTTGGCAAGCAGCGTTCCAAGGAGAGAAGTGGTAAGTAGATGAGCAAGCCCCTTTTTTTATTTTTATTTTTTAATCATCAAATCAAAATAATTTCTACAGCTTTGGTCCCCGGTCAATACTGAGTAAATTCAGAGTGGAAATAATCCAGGGAAATATTCCTTATTATTATTTTTGTATTTATCTGTACTTTGGTAAAGAAGAGATTTTCTAGATGCAAGAAATAAGCTGGTCAGATCAGCAAGCTCAATTCCAGCTTTTTACATTAAACCATAGAGATAATTATTCAGGATAGGGGGACTCAGGAACATCTTATCTGAAAAGACCCCTTCATCACTGAAAGGAAGTATAGGTGATGAATGAGTTCTAAGAAAGTATAGAAATTAACTCTTACACTCTTCAGGCAGTTTAGATTTTGTAAAACTCATATGACTTTTCTCATAAGGACCGAATCTGTGCATTAGATTAATGCATTAATTTTACTGTTCAGAAGTTCAAGAAGTTGAAAGCAGGAATAGATGCCAAAGAAGAAAACAAATAGATTCCCATGTATTGATAAACTGAAGAACAGTCAGTAAAGGGAGAATTCTAAGAGGAATTTGTAGTAAACTTCCCAGCTTCCATTTGAAAATTTAGAAGAAGTTCAGGAAAACAAAAGAGACCCTTCAATCAATGGAGCATCATGCTAGCATTTAAGACTAGAGATAAACATGATTTATATATGAGCTTAAGATAAGGATTCACAGCATAGGGCAGTTTGAACCAGAGCAAAGTCTACAGTTATCCATAAGGAAAAATACCAAAAACATTTTCCTCTAAAATCAGTGGAAGAAGAAACCGTCAAATGGCACTATCACTGGAATTTGTAAGAGTAGCAACCTTTCCATAGGCCGAACCTAAAATGACACCATCAGTGTGGGGAGAATGCTTGGCAGGCAGTCTCAAATCCCCAGCTGATAGCCGTCTCTATCTCAGGGGAAAATGCTTGTCTCAGATGGTTAGTCAAGTGTCAGAGCTTTTTCATCTCCTAGGTAGGAAATGGAAAATAAGGAAATCAAATTATCTAGACTATGCCTTCATTTTCTAATTCTTTGTCAACCTTAAGAAGGATGCAAGGAAGAAAAGGTCTACGTTACCATATTTTGTATCATTAGGCTTGGGTACTCTGAATGTGATTTATTTTTATTTGAATGACATCAAAATGGCATCTTAGTGATATCTTGAGAAATTATTGAAATTGAATGGAAGTCATGCTTGGATGATAAAAATGTGCTTTACCACTGTATTTATAATGTAATCAGTAGCAAGCATCACTCTCTCACACACGCACTCACACCAGCCATAGAAAGCATAGGTGATCTGTTGGCATTGATTGCCTCTTATGGTCATGCATATAAATTGTAGTCATTCATTTAAAAATATTAATTTTTCTGGGGGATAAATAATGGAAAGTTGCCTTTTCAAATCCTCAGGCTGTGTCACTGCATAACAGTATTTGTACTAGTATCTCTAAGAGATGGTTGCCCAAAATATAGAAATAAACTTGATAAGTAGTAGAGAGTCTCATTTTGATACTAGACAAGACATTACCATCTATAAATAAAGGATAAAGGAAACACACCTAAAGAAAGTAAAGTTTTAAAGAGCAAACATGCAGTGGATAAAGGGAAACCAGCAACCATAATCTAATGAGACTTTCGGAAAACTAGGTTCGGTACAAAAGAGATGTTATAATTAGAGAACTAAGGTATAGGAAACAAAAGGTGAGAGACAAGCAGATATTTCTAGATAAGACAGTATAAAACAGTGTCCTGGATTAGTGTATAATACTTCTCTTAATAAATTGTTTCAAATTATTCGGAAGAATACATGGTAGAATCTCCAGGGCTATAGATGAAACTAAGGGTTCCTGAATGTGAAATGTTAACTATTTTACATTCAGGAACTGAATTAGAAATTCAGTTGATTAGATTAACTATAGAAAACAGTTGTAAGGCTGAATCAGTGGGAATACATGATGTGTACACATTTCAGAATAGTAAATTCTGGGAAACATTGAAAGAAAACATGATCCAAAGTATATGTAACAAGAACATGACTGAGCTATCGTTTGCTATGACTAAGGACATTAAGCCAATATAAAAATGTAAGCAAATGGTTAACAGAAGCCTGGCATTTTAGGAAGGGAAAGATCAACACAATAAACCAACCACAAGAAAACCAACAAGTAAACCCTGCCTCTGCACCTGAAACCCTGCATATGTCTCCAGGGACTATAGCCAATACAGGACACAATGGAATTTAAGAGGCCAACCAAAGGTCTGGGGGCAAGTTGAGGGGAGGAGAATTTATATAATATCAGAATATCTCAAAAAGAAATTAGGAAGACCCAGACTCCAGCATGGAAGTAAAAGTGAAGAAGAAAGTGACTGATACTTGTAAAATTGCCAAGAAGCTCTATCTATCTATCACCCCAGTTTTCTCACCTCTAGTTCCTCCAGCCCTTCAAGAAGATTGTACTGTCACCCTACTCTCCGTCACACCTCTGTTTTTATGGCCTGATAAGAGTATCTCTCCCTGCAGTAATTCTTTAAACTAAGAAAAGTCATAGCCCTAAAACCAAGGTCTAATCATGTAGCTTTTGTGTAGAAAATTCTGCAATCACCTCTATTCAGTCAGCAATGGGGGATTCTGGAGCCATGGATTTCAAGGCCTTTCAGGATACAGTCTCAACTCACGTTTAGAGGTTTCTCACTGGATGCTGTGAGAGTTTTAGACTCTGATACCATACACTACAGCTGGACAAGACTACCCATTGTCCCCAGGCTGTGCCATTTGTTTTCCGCATTGTTACCTTTGTGAAGATCCCCATCTTGAGATATCCTCTCTCACCCCAATCTCTAGTTCTCTGCTTGCCCAAAACTCCCCCCCGCTTTTTTTTTTGCAGTACGCGGGCCTCTCACTGCTGTGGCCGCTCCCATTGCGGAGCACAGGCTCCGGACGCGCAGGCTCAGCGGCCGTGGCTCACGGGCCCAGCTGCTCCGCAGCACGTGGGATCTTCCCGGACCGGGGCACGAACCCGTGTCCCCTGCATCGGCAGGCGAACTCTCAACCACCGGGCCACCAGGGAAGCCCAAAACTCCCCCTTATTAAAAATTCAGCTCAAATGCCATCTTGTCCATTTAGTCTTCAACAGCCCACAGTTAACATAGATTTTGCCCCTTCTTCTGTGTTTCCTAGCATTTTATTGGCCTGTGTTATTCTTCTTATCCCATTTCTGACTACCTCACTGGGCTACATTCATAGGGAAGCAAGATATTTCAGACACATCTTGAAATTTTGAGGCTGATGTCATGAGGACAACTTTGCTTCTCTACAATGGAACCTCTAGTGCTGCAATCAGAAGACTGGGCTAGAAGAAGCATAGGGCTGACCCTGTGTGTCCGTTTCTGTCATTCTTGTCTCATACAGTTGTAAATTCATAGATAGTATGCGTGTTCCTCAAACATGGTGAATCTAATGCTCATGGGGCAGCTTACTTATGGATGGCCATGGTTAGGAAGTCAACTTTCTCAGCATTGATGAGGTCATATAGATGTTGGTGGACCACGTTGAGCAAGATCTCTAGGCCATAGCATCATTTATACAACACTCACTTCCATTCCTCTCAAAGAACTTCGTAAAATAAGAGTTATACATTGCAAAATACTATACCTACCCCGACAACAGAAAATGCACTGATTTCCACTTTCTTTTCCTTACCCTCATAAATCATAAAGTTAAAATTCCCCTAGGGACTTCATTTCTCTGAACTCAACATACAGGCATAAAACAAATTTTGTTCTCACAGGCCATCCCATTTTTGTTTCATTAGTTCAAGGAAAGGGTCACTCAATTTTTAAAGCATTTGGTTTGATCTTTGCTATGATTCATGCCATCTAGCCTCCACAGACTATATACACTCTATATACCGAAATGTTTCTTATATATAAAATGTGTCTCCACGGACTCCATAATAGTGACACCTTCACATAAAGCACGCAAAAGCTAACTTCCAGACTCATGAGTTTAGAAAAGGTGACCAGAAATAGAAAATAAACTTTTTATTTATTTACTTATTTTGCGGTACGCAGGCCTCTCACTGCTGTGGCTGCTCCCACTGTGGAGCCCAGGCTCCGAACGCGCAGGCTCAGTGGCCATGGCTCACGGGCCCAGCCGCTCCGCGGCACGTGGGATCTTCCCGGACCGGGGCACGAACCCATGTCCCCTGCGTCGGCAGGCAGACTCTCAACCACTGCGCCACCAGGGAAGCCTTAAACTTACTTTTTGAATATTTAAGCAATTATTGTTTTGCCCAAGTTTCTATTCCAAGATAGATTTTTTTTCCTCTTATGAAAGACAAAATGCTTCCCTTGAGGTGGGGGTGTAAATGCTCTTAAAAATATCCCCCAAATATGAGGTCTAAAATTATTCTCATTCTATTTTACACATTTTTATTCCATCTTTAACCATCTCATTGATATTTCATTCTACAGAGAAGGTGATAAAAAAATTTTATTAATGTAATAAAGGGAAAAAGAAATAAAGATGTCATAATTTAGCTAGATAAAATGAATTCTTGTGATCTTAATGTAAGAACAGACTATGATCTCTAAAGGAATACTGAATTATGGAAACATGATTTTTACATAAGAGAACCATTTTCACTTACCAGTTAATCATATTAAATAATTCTTACTGCTCTATTCATTCATATGCTTTTTCTTCTCTAAATTCTTTCCATGGAACATTTAAGTTATTTAAAAGGTTTTCTCATTTTATTGGCTATTGAGGGGCTCCGCCACCTCCTCTGATGGCCAAAATTTGATTTTCCATGCTGGGTATCTACAGGGAACCACAATCATCAGGCTTTGCATAGAATCTCCCTTTCTTCATGAATTAAAGATCACACAGATGTATTCCTCAAAAAACAAATAGGGAGAAGAGATTTGTATTAAACTCATTTTTCCAAATTATGGTTATTACTTTGTTTTAAAATCCTAAAGATTTTAGGAGGCTCAGACCAAGCATAGCACAGTTGGAGTTTGAAAAATGGCAGCTCAAGCAGGGAGGAAGCAGTTCTTTCCAGGGCATTTCTCTCATATTTCCTACAGGAAAGGAGTTGTCCGACTTAGAGACATTCAGTACAGCCAGAGTAGGGAGGTAAACAAAAATACTTTACAAGTCCTTTTCATTGACAAATCTAAAACATAGATCAAATTGGCCTTCTTCCAAGAATGAACAGCCCCCCCCCCCGCAGTGTTCCCCCATCCTGTGGAACAGAGTCTCAGAGATTCCAGCCCACATATGGCAGAAGACCCTGGCCTGCACTCAGCCAGCTAGTTATCCATGGAAGTGGCTCAAGACTGACACTCAGATTGACTGGTTCACACTAATTTACTTCACACTGATTCCATTTATCTCCTAGAAGAACCCCTGGCAGCAGCTTATAATGGCATATCCTAGGATGCCTGCCTGCATGTGTTTTTAAAGCAGCAGTGCTTGATGAATCTGAGTCCAGAAAACAGTTCACAGATTGAGGAGTAGGTGCAATCAGAAAACATCAAGAGGCACAGCTGGGACTTGGTAGTTTGCTTGACTGGTCTGAGCAGCTGAGCATTAACTGTGTCTGCTTTTCTGCTGGCTGCTTACTGCCACTGGGACAAATCAGAGAGCCACTCCCTCTTTCCTTTACAACTCACCCTTCAAAGGAAAAGAGAAAAGAAAGTGCATCACCATCCAAGTAGCATGTGTAGCTGTAGGGGAAGCTAATTTGACCATTTAACCTTTGCTCTTTAAATACTATGATATTGCTGATCTAGGTAAAACTACAGCTGGTACTCCTGAGGTTAAGATGCTGGATATTTGGATGAGGCAAAATGTAGCTAGAAAAAAAAGAGACTCCAAATTATTTTATTTACTTTCAACAATGAGGTCCAAAGACTGGCTGAGATGTTATGATTGTGGGGCTAGTTGGTTACCATCTTGATACTTGCTCTCCCATATCTACTGTAGAGCTTGGGGAAAGATACAAAAGGGCTCAATATTTGTCAAATGAATAAAGTGACTGGATAAATGTATGAACGAACAAGTCACTATTCTCTACTACGTGTGTGTGTATGTGTGTGTGTGTGTGTGTGTGTGTGTGTGTGTGTGTGTGTGTGTGTTTACAAGCAGAATGTAGAGTGGCTAATGGTGTGGGTTATGGCATCAGAATTCAGACTCTGCCATTTTTCTTTTAATGAATCAAAACAGGGGTTTTTAAAAGCATATATATAAAGATATCTATGTGTGTATATATACATATAGTTGATATTTTGAATATGATTCAAAATTTCTATGCTTGTTTTATATCAGCTGCATTTATATCAACTGCATTCTGAGACTCCTAATGGTAACATGGTCAGTATCCAAAGGCAGAGGGAAATAAGTAGGGAAGTTAACAGCATTAAACAATAACAATTCAGTGGCAAATCTGCCAAAGCAGTGACAAAGCATATTTAGTACTTAGAAGGTTAAACACTGGGCTGCAGTGGCTTGTTGATGGAAAAAAGTAGGATTAAGGCTTTTGCGTGAGCCTTGACATGATCATGTTGTCCGGCTGCTGCCTTAAGCTTTGAAAAACAGCTGGGATCATCTACTTATAAGCTCCAACTCAAAGACGTTTAAGCAGTCCCCAATCCAATTAAACAGAGGTAAATAGAAGGAAGAATTTTACACAGCACCATCATCACATTTTTTCTTAATGAAAAACAGCATAATTGCGGGTTACACAGCTCCTTAATCTCACATTAAATCTAATAGATTGCTGACTTATACAGAGCATGGCAGTCCTAGCTTTCTATATTGCTGTGCTTAATTTTAGGTCATTATCCTTTATCATGTCACTTGTAATCCTTAAAGCCCATGATTGTGTCTGGTTATTTGGCAAGGATTGTACTTGGCAATACAGGGATTCTACTAAGAGTGATGATTTAATTGAAAGATATAGTATGATTAGATGTTGAGAGAATTACATATGTTGCTTTTCTTTTGTAATTGGCTAGTTTCTTATAAGTATTTCCTTCAACATTGTTTAAAATCACTATTTAGTTTTAGGACTCTGCTAAAAAAAAAAAGGCTTTCACAACTGAAAGACAAGTAGCTTATTGTTACAGGAATTTATCCATATGCTATTAAAATAGCCAATTCAAATAAAATTGTGGCTCATCCACAAACTGGGTAACTGTAGTCAAGTCACTTAATCTTTCTGTGTCTCAGTTTCCTCATCTACAAAATAGTAATAACTGTAATAATGATTAATAGTAATAATTCTACCGAATGCGTGGATTGTTGTTACAATTAAATGAGTTAAAACATGCCAAGTGTAGACTGTAGACTAGTGGTTAGAAAGCAGTAGGTAAATAAATCTGATATTATTACTATTATTATATATGTCCTTGCTTAGAAATGTGTATAAATGGCAATAAGATACTTAGCCTTCAGATCAAGGTACTTAATTTTACTATCATTATAGTAATATTTAAGATTTCTCAGACCTAATAAAAGAAATATTTTAAATTGTTATATAATCTTGAACTTCACTTAAAATTGTAGAATTCTAGAAGATAACGTTAGTGACTCATTTAAAAAAATAGTTTAAGGGGACATGTGGGTTTGTATACATTTGATGATATCTATAACCAAAAAAATCCCACACAAAGTCATCTGTAATTCTGAGGAAAGAAGTAAAACTGGTTTCTCATAACTCAGGGAAACTATTCACAGATCTTTCAGCTTTACTTATGCATAATCCTTGATTGCCAGACTGTTCACTGGTTCCCATTCACATATGTCTTAAGAATGTGCCAGGGGCTTCCCTGGTGGCGCAGTGGTTGAGAGTCCGCCTGCCGATGCTGGGGACACGGGTTCATGCCCCAGTCCGGGAAGATCCCACATGCTGCGCAGCGGCTGATCCCGTGAGCCATGGCCAATGAGCCTGTGCGTCCGGAGCCTGTGCTCCGCAACGGGAGAGGCCACAACAGTGAGAGGCCCGCTTACTGCAAAAAAAAAAAAAAGAATGTGCCAGTATTGAAATTAAAAGTCTAATCTAGCTCAGTTCCACCTAAGACAAAAACATTACTGGATGGTGGTCATTTGATGGAGTACAAAACTAAAACATAGAAATAGTGGTTTACTTGCTACTGACCCTCTCCTTCTCTCTCATTTCTAGGGTAGATAGCACCATAAAATACCATATCAAATAATAATAACAATAAAACAACTCTTTCC
>NW_006789004.1:1367612-1398512 GCF_000442215.2 Lipotes vexillifer
TTTCCCTTGAAAATTAGGTTAAACCATGAAAAATGCATGTGCATATCAGTCTTAATCACAAAGTTGAAAAAAAGTATATATTTCAATTCATTACTAGGTTCCATAAACATAAATCATAAAATTTTATTTTTAAATGCAAGGTGCGATAAATTAAGATTATTTTATATTCAACTTTGGCCATAGCTAAAAATATATCTAATTCGAGCTAGATATTTTCACTGCTGCTCTCCCTGCCCCTATACATACAGTAGATCACAAAGTTGATCATATCTCTACATGGTTGATTCCTCTGTAAAGGTAGTTGAAATAACTGGATCAGAGACTTTGTGATTGGCAAGATCTTAGCAAGTACATTTAGGTATTAATATGAACTTAGTGACATTAGCAGTATTACAAATTTGAGCAAAGTTCAAAATAGAAATCAAATAAGAAGTGGGTCAAGTTACTCACAAAGGAAAGAAAATCAGATTGTATTAAGATTTTGATGACAACACTTCACCCCAGAAAATGTAGGAGAAAGAAGTTTTTAAAATTCAGGGAAAGAAAAATTTGAGCTAAGCATTTCTATCCAGCAAAACTATCTTTAACTATAAAGGCTTCAAGCTGATATGGGCATGCAATAAGAAATATTATTCCAACTATTATTCCCATAAACTTTTCCTAAGGAATCTACCAGAGAACACTTTAGATAACCAGCATAATTGAAGAGATATCTGCATAAGAACAGGAGGTAAGCACTAAATATACATTTTCATGTAGGACTGAGGCTAAGTGATGGTTATAGAAATATGACTATATGCTCTGACAATGCACGGATAGAACTATGAAAAATAGAGGGGATTGGAAGGATATGGAGACTGCATAAAAAGCAAGATGAGCTCACTGATTACATTATAAGTATTACTTGGGATTAAAGAATATTATTTAAAATTAGATGCTTGGGAGAGAGGAAGCCGAAATGTTACTAGCAAAGTTATTTCAATATTTCTCATAGCTGAGAACCAATCAACAATGGCAAAAAAAAAAAGTATTATATAAAAGTATTAGCATAAAGGTAAGCATTGGAACAAAAAAATAAACATTCCCAAATACTCCCCGACTCCTCCCCACCAAAATAAGGCGGAGAGAGAAGAAGATTTTGAAGAAAATCAAATAAAATAAACCACATAGTGAAAGCATATGTACAATTTCATATATTTGTGTGTATGCACAAATTTACCAACAGTATCAGTAAATATTAATGGCCTTAACTTATTAGAAGAAAAGATAATCAGATTGGCTAACAAAGTCAAGTCTAACACTGTGTTGTATAAGAGATACACTGAGAACAGAGATTAAGAAGGATTCAAAATAAAAGGGTGGACAGGATATAAATATATAAAAAGAAACCTGTGGTCACAGTATTACTGAATATGGTAAAATGCAAATCAAAGAACGTTAAATAAGAACTCAAAGAAGAGTATTTTTATGATGCTAAAAGCTACAATTCACAATAAAGTTATTTCAACTATGTATATAGGCACATAATAACACAGCCATTTTAATAAAGCAGAGACTACAGGAAATGCAAAGAGAAACATAAACTAATAATAGACAACTTTAACATACCTCTCGCAATCGAAGACAGATGATAGAGACAAACTGACACAACTAAGTCAATAAGGTGGATCTAAAAATCAAAGTCTGAATGCCAATAATAGCATACCTTGTTTCTAAGTGCACATGAAACATTCATGAAAATTGCCCACGTTTTAAACTCCAAAGTAAGTCCTACAATAGTCCAAGGAATAGAATTAGCACAGACCATATTCTCTGATCACGATACAATAAAAGTAGAAATTAATAAGAATATCAAAAAACAAAAAGATCTTTCCACCTGGAAATTTCAAAACATATTACTAAATAACTCTTGGTTCAAACGGGAATATGGGGCTTCCCTGGTGGCGCAGTGGTTGAGAGTCCGCCTGCCGATGCAGGGGACACGGTTTCGTGCCCCGGTCCGGGAAGATCCCACGTGCCACGGAGCGGCTGGGCCCGTGAGCCGTGGCCATTGAGCCTGCGCGTCCAGAGCCTGTATTCCGCAACGGGAGAGGCCACAGCAGTGACAGGCCCACGTACCGCAAAAAAAAAAAGGGGACTATGGTACAGAATTGCAGAACTTTTTCAAAATTACAATAATGAAAACATAACAGAATTCATGAAATGAATGCATAATTAATCCAGCTATGAAAGGACATTTTAAGACATTAAAATCTAATTAATAGAAGTGAAAGTGGATTAAATAGTCAACTCAAAAGGTAGATAAAGAACAATAAAGTAAACCAAAAGAAATCCAGAGGAAAGAATTAATAAAGGTAATGAGTGAGAAACCGGTAAAACAGAACCAGGAAAGAAATCAAAAAGCTATTTTTAAAAAACTAATCAATAAAACCAACAAACCACTAACAAATCTGTTCAAGAAGGAAAAATTCATGAACGTACAAAATCAAAATGAAAGAGGAGAAATAGCTATCAATAGACAGGAAATTTGTTAAAGTCATAAGAGATGATGGTACTCAACTCTAAACAAATTAATCTGAAACTCTAAATTAAATCAGTAATTTTATGGAAAAATTGGTAGTGATCAAGAGGGTAAATGGACAATTACCATAGCAGAAATAGGGAAACAAGAAAACTCATTTGACAAAATCTAACACCCATTTATGTAAACACACTTAGTAAAATAGAGTTGTTGGATATTTATTTAATATGATATGCCTCAGCCTCAAAGTCAGTATCCTACTTAGTGTAGAAGCACCAGTGACTTTCTCATCAAAGCAAGGAAAACAATAACTATTTTCAACTACTCTCTAACGTTGTGTTGGAAGTATTCATCAATGCAGTTAGCCAAATGAAAACAATTATAGACACATCAACTGGAAAGGAAGAAGGAAAATCTTTTTTTTTTTAATGGAAAATACAATTACTTACATATCTGGAAAACTCAAAGAATCTATGGAAAAAGAATTTCAATCAAAAAGAGAATTTAGTAAAGTAGTATGGCATATATATATATAAATTGTCTTTAAAAATACAAACAAAACCAGTTAGAAGATATAATGAAAAAGAAGGCTTTATTTACAATAATTAAAAAAATAAGAAATATCCAAAATTTATATGAGGAAAACTCTAAAGCACTCTTAAAAGATACAAAGGTAGATTTGGACAAACAGCAAGATGTACTTTATTCTTGTAAGGAAAAACTTTGAATAAGTAATTGAATTATTTAACTCTCTGAATCTAGTCCTATGTCATAATGATATTAAAAAAAAAGTTTAGGGATGTTAAGTCACAGAGATTCCTTTTTAGAGGGAGAACATGGCCTTAGATCTGAACTTATGAGTTGGTGTTCACTATACCTTCAGCCTCCCAAGGATTATAATTATCACATGAGAAAGTAGACAATTAAAAAAATATATATACAGCTTTTAAGCATAAAATTGAAACAGAGTGGGTATTTTCATTAAAATGTCTACAGATGATTTCTGCTAGAATTGAGTTACCTGAATAGTTCATGCTGTAATACTGCAGAATAATTGAAGCATTACTATTATGATACCATTCATTCCATATAGAATGAGTGCTGACTGAATGCCAAGTCCTATACAAGGTGCTGGGTGCACAGTGGTGATCAGTCTCTGCATTTCAGCGGTAATCTCTGTACTTAGGTTTCAGTGGTTCTAAGCACTAAACATTGATCGTTTACTAGGATATTCACTATAGTGTAAAATGGCAGGCTGAAAACCCAGACCCAGAGCAGACAGAACAAAGAATGTCCAAAATTTCTTTGCATCAAGAACTGCATTAGTCTCTACTGAATGCTGTGCCTGGAATGAATGGATTTCACCCACTTCTTCTGCCCTTGCCCCATTCAGCTTAAAGTTCTGAGCCTCAGAAGATTAATTGATTCGTTGAGTGAATGGCACTTGCCCACTCTTTGACCAGTCTGTGGTAATGACAGAGGAATTGATCCAGTGGTAGGTGCTCCAGGCATGCCTATGGCATCTGAAGCAGGAGGACAAATGAATTTATTGTCTTTGCAAAAATGCACAAAACAAAATGGGGTGCTTTCATGGAAGCAATGAATGTTGGGCAGCAAAAAAAACCAACAAATGTCACTAATTTCCCAAGGTTGATATGATAAGCTGTATGACTTCTTTGTAACTGACCATTTGGATTTGTCTGCTGTATGAATCTATACTGAATCTGAGGCCATATTATGCAGTGAAAAATGACAAGTATAAAATTGATCATAGGGCATTCATCAGTTCTGCTCACTCCCTATAGTAGTTTAGAACGATGTGCTGATCGTCTCCTACCTAAATAAAGTAGAATATGTTAGCATCACACCATATCCCTGACCTTCCTTCCAAATGTACCTGTGGTAAGATATCTCTCATATGTTAGACTTCCCAAATAGAATAGAAATAGCCAGTGCCACCTTCCTCCTGTGGAATAAGCAGAAAAGGCCTTATGTGAAGACTAGAACTCTGTGATTCAGTGTGCTTAGTTTCCATCATACGCCAGGTTTGGAATTCCTGATATGCATCTGGACCATGTGCAGAATTTCGGCTGACTTCAAAGAAAGTGTTCTGAGGAGAGAGAGTTAGTCACCGAAAAGAGAAAGCAAGGCATTAATCTTTGACAAGCTCCATTTACTAATTTATAAAGGCAATGGGAATTGGGGTGAGGTGAAAAAGTAAGCACTGAAGGAACCATCTGTAGTGAATGTTAATCATTTTCTGACCATGTCATGAACTGTGCTTTTTTGGGGAAACGTGTATAGCTTGATTGTAAAACATTACATATTGTTCAGTAGTTTATAATTGATTATAAGATTCAAAAAAAGCCAGTTCTGTGTACTTAAAAATGGAAGAGCCATTTGCTGGAAGGGATTTGTAAGTCATAGGTAGTTACAGAAGACATTTTTAGGATTCAAAATTAACATAGAGATATTAGCATATGGAGAGCAATGCAAATAGTTCTTACATTTGTGTGTTCATCTTCTTAATACCAACACAGAGAAGGCTGGGAATGACAGGCAAGAAGCTCTAGAAAGAATCTGGGGAAACTTAGGGAAGAAAGAGAACCAACAGCTGAGCCCTGAGCATACAGAACACATACACATCTAGGTAAGAACAGTTTACATGGAAGTTAGGTATGTATGACATTATTTATTCTTAGGGATTTTATTTCATTCAACATTGTACTTATTCAGTATTTTATTCATTCAACAACTTACATATTTGGGAGACCTTAGTAAATCAGATACTATCCAAGGTGCTGGGAGGAGAAAACAATAAAAAGATAGGCATGGTTGATGTCCTCATAGATCTTACAGTTTAACAAGGAAGAGACTGAACAAGGAATTACCATCACGTGATAAAGGTCACGCTGCATGAGTACAGAATGGTTTTGGAACATGTAACAAGGGGAATGGCAAGACCATTTTGTTTCTTAAGATAACTAGAATGCAGCAGATAGACTCTAAAAATTAGGAAGTCAAAAAAATTATTAAGTCAATTCTCAGAAGGTTTGGTTTTTGCCACATATATGTATATATATATATTTTTTATACATATCATGTCCTTTAATCCTTAAATCAACCCTGCCAAGTAGGTACATATTTCTCCATTTATCAAGAAGGAAATTTAAACTTAAAGTACTGAAAGTAGCAGACTCTACTCACACACATCATAATAGCTATATAAACATAAAAAAGTATAAATAATTACTAATTACATGTGAAAGTAATTACTAATTGACATGAAAATAAGTGATCTGAAAGAAAATCACAGGGTACTATGAAAATGGATAATGAAGTAAATATAAGGAAGCTTGGAGGCCAGAGATGGCCTGTTTAAGGAAGCAACCTGTAAAGTAAGACCTGAAGAAAGGGTAGAAATTAGGTGAAGAAAGGGTAGAAATTAGGTGGAAAATGGGTGATGGGAAAGATCACGGGTTGAATGAGCACCCTGCAAAAGTTTTTAAAAGTCCTGAGGCAGGGAGCAGCTTGGCCCAGTTTGGGAATTGGGAGAAGGCCGGCATGCTTGAAACACAGAAAATGGGAAAGCAACTGGCAAGGGCTGAAGCTAGAGAGACATAGGGATCAAACCATAAGCCTAATAGAACTCATTAAGGATTTTGTGTCATATCCTAACTGCAATGAGAAGACATCAAAATAATTTATGCAGGGAGTGGCAGGATTAGATTTACATTTTGAAAAGATCATTCTGACTGCTGTGTAAAAAATAGCTAGAGGGGAAATCTGATCAAACCCACTCTCCAATCCACCTTCCTCTTTCCAGCACCTTCTCTGGGGAATGTGCCTTTAAGCAACTATGTACAGAGTACAGAGATGAGTACAGGGAGAAAGTCATATCTCCCTTCCTAGGCTATAAATGGACATAATTTTTTTACCATAAATTTGTTTCCCTGTACAAACACGTAATTATAATGCTATATTCAAATCAAACTAAAAAATCAGGATTCCATTTATGAATCATAGAGTCACCATATAAAAACAATTACTTTAAGATTCAAACAGTAGGTATCTGGACAAAGAAAGGAAACCAGAGGTGGAAATTCCCTTGAAGAGGATTCTGCTAATGAAAGGCACCAATGAAGGGAGTGGTAAAAAATAGATATAGGGTGGTAATTCAGATACGAAAGAAATTCAGATATGGAAGAAGACTTAGAATAGACACACACACACACACACAGACATGCACACACATAATCTGCTGGGCAGGAAGCTTCTGACCTGTCTGGCAGTTTGCTCTCCATTTAATATCACAGTCCTGTGAGGTCAGGGTGGGGAAGGGAGGAAGTGAAGTGACCACCTGGCCATCTGCTGCTGAGCATTTCTTTTTTTTTTTTTTTTTGCGGTATGCGGGCCTCTCACTATTGTGGCCTCTCCCATTGCGGAGCACAGGCTCCGGATGTGCAGGCCCAGCGGCCATGGCTCACAGGCCCAGCTGCTCCGCGGCATGTGGGATCTTCCCGGACTGGGGCACAAACCCTCGTCCCATGCATCGGCAGGCGGACTCTCAACCACTGCGCCACCAGGGAAGCCCTGCTGCTGAGCATATTGAGAGAAAAGACAGAGTGTGGTTGTTTGGAATGTCCCATAAGTGTCACCTGACATTTTTAGACCATCCCGAAATGAATTGTTCTACATCTATCTCTGTGTTTGTGTGTGTATACACTACTATGTATAAATACACAAAGACACAGAGTCAGTAGCAGGGAATTTCATAATGATAACAAAGCTATATATTCAAGACTAGAGTTGTAACTTTATCTGTATAGTATATTAATGCCTCACTGGGCTCATGAATGCCACATATTCTCCACTATTTGTTTACTAGCTTGTCAGCGTTATTCATCATACACTGTGTCACAAAGCACATGGTCACGTCACATATGTCTGCTCCAAGGGCAGCACCAATGTGACCTTTCACTTTCTGTTTTACGAAAGATAAAATCATTCCTTAGGAACATTGTCTATTTGCACAACTACACAATCTGCTATTAAAGGAGTCTCAATTATCTGCAAAATAGCTTGTTAAATGTTTATAGTTACTTTTTTTTTTTTTTTTTTTTTTTTTTTCCTTGCGTTATGCGGGCCTCTCACTGTTGTGGCCTCTCCCATTTGCGGACGCGCAGGCTCAGCGGCCATGGCTCACGGGCCCAGCCGCTCCGCGGCATGTGGGATCTTCCCGAAACGGGGCACGAACCCGCGTCTCCTGCATCGGCAGGCAGACTCTCAAGCACTGCGCCACCAGGGAAGCCCTCTATAGTTACTTTTATAGTGTAGTGCTAGAGGCTCAGATAATTTCAAATCTATTCTCTATTTGAGTGGGTTTTAAACTGCTTCTCTTTCCTTATGCTTTATGAGATGAGACATAGAAAATAACAAAGTGGTTTATAAAACTCTTTTTCTTGGACGATGAAAAACCTGTGTAATACAGAATGCTCCCAAACATCCTCTGAGTTGGAAGACATGCTACCTATGTGTCTGTCACTTAACTTTTCTTCCTGAAACAAATATTAACCAGTAAAAATCTAACACCATTTGATTTCACCCTCTTTTACTTTGGAAATGTATAATATGATTATCCAAACTCAGAGAGAGTCTGTATGGTGTGTACTAGTTTCTGTGGGGTACAGAAGCCCCACAGGAAGTGGTGGAATTCCAAATGTGGGCTGAGAGGTTCAAATCACAGCCAAGAAAATGACTTCAACCACTGTCAACAGTCAGTATCATTTAAATCTCTAGATATGAAAAAAAGAAAAATTGAAACTAACGGCTTTCTTTTGAGGAATTTCCACAGCCAATGATTCAGAATATTACATTTTTAGATAGGTGAAGAGAATATCATAGCCCAGTAGAAGGGAGAAGTAATTTTATTATCTGGCAGGATAGTGGCTTCATCATTAAAAAATTCAGCCAACTAGAATACAACATCCTTTGACCTAGCAGATAAAAGGTCAGAAAGCAATTTTGAATAATAAATGAGACCTGTTGACCTCATGACCCAAATCTGGCAGGGTCAGTGTTTCCCCTTTCACCAGATGCTGATGGCAGACACACACACAGAGACAGCTCAGCTAATGAGCTGCCTCAACCCAGGCTGTAGGTGCTGCAGTATTTTCATGTTATGTAGCATGAAAGAGAGAATAGGTTTTTAAAGCTGTTGTGTCATGTAAAGAGATATTTATAGAAATATTTCTATTGTTGCTTTTAAGAAGGCTCCTTTCCTGGTTTTTAAGCCTCCTATTTAGTTGTAAAATTTAGTAGAAGCCTAAGTATTGGCCAATTTTTCCTTCTAATTCTGATTTCCTTTATTATTTTAGCACTAGAAAAAAAGTTCTTTTGCTGTATTTATTTTATTTGTATTATCAGTAAGGTGATTTCAAAAGAATTTTCTGAATATAGGAATGAGCCTACTTATCTCTAAAGATGTGACTTTTGCCCTTTGTTTTGCTGCAAATAGTCCTCGTATTTAGATAAGGGATTGAGATATACACAGTATTAAGCTGATATAGTTATTAGTTAAAATATTTAAGCTTATTTGGATGACACAGTGATCTAATCTAGAAATTTTAAAAATTCAGCAAAAATAAAAACAGAAATATGGCTTCAAACTAAACTATTCATCCTTATGACTTTAATGTTTAAAATTTTCAACATTGCTTTTGGGAAAAATCATTTCTTATAAAGCCAGCCTGGTAAATGCTTGCATTATTTTAATAAATATCCTTTAATATGTCTTGTTTTGACATCCTTAAGAACAGGCACAGTGCACTTAATTTGTGTTTACTTGGCATTCTTTTAAATAAAAAAATGTCAGGAGTCTGGCCAAGTTCCAGTTTAGCTAATTACATTTATCTTACTATGTTCCCTTTCAGCTTTCAACTGAAAATGATATTCTTCTTCACTCTTCATGTTAAACGCTTGCCAATTTGTGAATTGCAGAAGGGCCACTTAGTAAAATAATATTATCTCCCCTTGTAGTAATATAACACAGGTGAGTAGGAAGTGTTTTGAGCCAATTTTTTTGTTATTTACTATAAAGTGGGAAAAAAAACCCTTAACAATGGAGGATTTGGAGACAACCTCACCACAAATTCATCGCAATTCCCCATATCTGCCAAAAATAGAAAGGCAAAATGGCAGCCAAAGCTAGTTGTTATTCAATTGGTTTCAAGCTTATTCAACTTGATTCAACTGAATAAATACATATTGAACACTTTTGATGTGCAGGGCCTTCACAAAGCCTCCTTGTGTTATGTAAAAACATTTTCTTTTGTGCATATTGAACTTTTCTACAAAGTTGCAAACTTTCCACAGTAAAAGCACATGACCTAGATTTATGGTGGGGACATATTCTAATTAATAATATAAAATACTACTGCTATATAGGCATGCACAGGAAGGAAAGGGGATGAGTTGACAGGATTGAGGAGGATAAAATGACACCTGGTGAGTATTGTGAAGCACTTCTTCATCCCATTAAAGCACTTCACATTTATTTTCATTTTAGCCTCGCTGCAACCTCATGTGATATTTGCAGTGTGTGCTGATAAATGTTTAACAATCTGCTCTAAAAAACAAACAACCAAAACGCTCATTTGTACCATTTGCTCATTTTTATGGTGTGAATACTCCCACCATAACTAGCTTCAAGGTACCAAGTGATGTCACTAATCATGGAGCCAGGAAGAGATGCAAACAGTTGGCTCTCATGAGCTGGTGGTAGCTGGCTCCATCACACCACTGGATATAGGACAGATATTAACATTTTCATTTTGGAGTTTAGAAAACTGATATGAAGATATTAAGGGATTGATTTGAGATGGAGAGGTAAAAAAAAAAAAACAGCAGGGTGGATACTAGATGACTTTTACTACCAGATTCTGAGTTTTTCTCCCTTTTCTGTACTGTGAAGCCAGTTATGACAAAAAAAAGAAAAGTGCCAGAAGGGTAAGGAAACTGCATACTGACACAGAGGCCTCAGTGCAGATACAGGCACAAAGAAAAGAAACATGTGAGATAAAGATACAGACACAGAGGAGAGAACAGTAGAGAGAGCTGGGGAAAGATGGAAAAGGTAGGGGGAGAGAAGCAGAGAAATAGTCATCTGAGATTGTGTACCAAATGAAAATTTAGGGTAGGGGTGTAGGGCAGGAAGGAGGCAAATGGTCCAATCCACTTACTCAAAAGCAAAGCAAAGCAAAATAAAACCATTTTAACAGGACAGTAATTAAATTTGTTTTTATCTGGCAGAAGTGTAAAACAAATCTGATACCAAAATGGCTTTGTTTAGTAGATTTTGAACTACTAAACGGAGTTTTCTTTAGATTTTGAAGAACAATGAAAAGGATTCCACATTAAATGTCAAGAGCAGGGCTGAGGAACCTCTGGCAATTGACTTAATTTTATCTGGGCAATAAGGCAGATTAAAGATAATATCCTGATTTATTCCTGTAATTAGTAAAAGGCCAGGTATAGTTGAAGGTTTTCGACTATAATATATAAAATATCACAAGTAGGGGCTATCATTCCATAACATTTGCACCTCTCTCTTTTTAGGTGTATATTAGTTTTTCCCTTTTGGCTCATTTGCCATTTTCCCACTTTTATTCTTCCTCTAATTCATACTTTATTAAATATATTTCTCATTTGTGGTATTCTCTGTAGTTTTCTAATACATGTTAATATAACTACAAACCATCTAATATTTCATATTCCTCTCAGCTCTCCCAGACTTCCACCCTATCATCCACAAAGCAAATAAATTAAAATGAGGTTTAGTTTGTTTTACATTCAAACCACTTATTCGATTATTTTGCTGGATCCATAACATGCAATTTAAAAAAAGTGTTATCAAAAAATTTCACAATTTGTATGGAAACACAAAAGACCCTGAATAGCCAAAGCAATCTTGATAAAGAAAAACAGAGCTGGAGGAATCAGGCTTCCTGACTTCAGACTATACTACTAAGCTAAAGTAATCAAGACAGTATGGTACTGGCACAAAAACAGAAATATAAATCAATGGAACAGGATAGAAAGCCCAGAGATAAACCCACACACATATGGTCACCTTATCTTTGATAAAGGAGGCAAGAATATACAATGGAGAAAAGACAGCCTCCTCAATAAGTGGTGCTGGGAAAAATGGATAGCTACATGTAAAAGAATGAAATTAGAACACTTCCTAACACCATACACAAAAATAAACTCAAAATGGATTTATAAACCTAAATGCAAGGCCAGACACTGTAAAACTCTTAGAGCAAAACATAGGCAGAACACTCTATGACATAAATCACAGCAAGATCGTTTTTGACCCACCTCCTAGGGAAATGGAAATAAAAACAAAAATAAACAAATGGAACCTAATGAAACTTAAAAGCTTTTGCACAGCAAAGGAAACCATAAACAAGACGAAAAGACAACCCTCAGAACGGGAGAAAATATTTGCAAACGAAGCAACTGTCAATGGATTCATCTCCAAAATATCTAAGCAGCTCATGCAGCTCAATATCAAAAAAACAAACAACCCAATCCAAAAATGGGCAGAAGACCTAAATAGACATTTATCCAAAGAAGATATACAGATTGCCAACAAACACATGAAAGAATGCTCAACATCACTAATCATTAGAGAAATGCAAATCAAAACCACAATGAGGTTTCACTTCACACTGGTCAGGATGGCCATCATCAAAAAATCTACAAACAATAAATGCTGGAGCGGATGTGGAGAAAAGGAACACTCTTGCACTGTTGGTGGGAATGTAAATTGATACAGCCACTATGGAGAACAGTATGGAGGTTCCTTAAAAAACTACAAATAGAACTACCATATGACCCAGCAATCCCACTACTAGGTACCATATGGCCCAGCGATCCCACTACTGGGCATATACCCTGAGAAAACCATAATTCAAAGAGTCATGTACCAAAATGTTCATTGCAGTACTATTTACAATAGCCAGGACATGGAAGCAACCTAAGTGTCCATTGACAGATGAATGGATAAAGAAGATGTGGCACATATATACAATGGAATATTACTCAGCCATAAAAAGAAACAAAATTGAGTTATTTGTAGTGAGGTGGATGGATGATGGATGTAGAGACTGTCATACAGAGTGAAGTAAGTCAGAAAGAGAAAAACAAATACCATATGCTAACACATACATATGAAATCTAAAAAAAAAAAAGAAAAATGGTTCTGAAGAACCTAGGGGCAGGACAGGAATAATGATGCAGACATAGAGAATAGACTTGAGGACATGGGGAGGGGGAAGGGGAAGCTGGGACAAAGTGAGAGAGTGGCATGGATATATTACACTACCAAATGTAAAATAGATAACTAGTGGGAAGCAGCCACATAGCACAGGGAGATCAGCTCGGTGCTTTGTGTCCACCTAGAGGGGTGGGATAGGGAGGGTGGGAGGGAGACATAAGAGGGAGGAGATAATGGGATATATGTATATGTATAGCTGATTCACTTTTTCATAGAGCAGAAACTAACACAGCATTGTAAAGCAATTATACTCCAATAAAGTTGTTAAAAAAAATGTTTTCCATCCCTTCGTGATAGTATTACTTTGCAAAGAAGACAAGTGGTTTTACATCCATTACCTAAAAGTCTTATAGTACTCCTTCAGAAAAAAAAGAGCTATTATTTTTAATTTACAAATTAAGGGAAGGCAAAAAAAATGAGGTAATTTTCTTTATCATATAGCGAACTGAGCCTTGAATCTGTTTCTCTATTATCCTATGATATCTTTCACTATAATACACTGTTTCAAAATCAAAATATACAGTAAATATTTAAACACATTTTCTTTAAAGATAAATGGGTCAGAATATATTCTATCATTTCTCTATGGAGAAAACAAATAATAATTCCTCTACTTGCCAATGTAAATGTTTAACAAAGGCATAATGAAGAGACAATGTGTAAGTGAGGCTCATACAATATCCATCTCTTGAAGAAAACATTTTACTAGTAGTTAAATAATGACAGTGAGTAAATTAACATTAGTGTGAGGATATGGGTTATGATGATGAAACCATTTAAACTTTTCAGCATAGGAAAACACTTTAAGATAGAGTACTGTTTTTAGAACTAAGGGTTTAGGTTCCCATCTTCATTTTAGGTTTTGTTATTTATTATTTTTATTGCAAAGAAGTCACTTTTTTTCCTAATCTGGTACTTCACAGAATTCACATATGTGTTTCTAGAGGCATTAGGGTCTGGCAATCAGCAAGGGTGACATTCAGCAGTGTTCCTGTACATGGATGGATGGAACTGACTTATCAACTGTCACCTATATCACCCAAATCATCCATGTGAAGAAGGCTGACTTGGCACCTAGCTGGCAATTATCTGATGAACCCACCCCAGTAAACTGCCTAGACTGATAAAAGTTCAAAGAATAAATAAAAATGCATTGGGAAATCATGGAGAATACTTTCTGATGATTCAAAATGCAATATCTTGACTGGATTCAATTCACAACAGCAGGCCAAACAAGCCATCTAAAATAAGATAAAAAATACAGACTGCTATAATGGATATTCTATAACATGGTTCAAAACATAGCATAAATCAGGTCTTTGGAAAAAAATTAATTATTGGTATAAAATATGCTGAACACATGTAGAAAAGTTACTAACGTCATATAATATATATCACCCATACAACACAATAAAAATGTATACATATACTAAACACACACAATAACCTGAATGAAGAAATCAAGCTTATTAGAGAAACAAGGAAAAGGAGTTTCCCTCTCAATAGGTCAAAAAGAAAAGAGGAATAAAAAATCTATTGACAGTAGGAATCTGACTTCAACAATTAAACAATGGATATTGCCAAGGTTGCCTAGGCCAGAATAAGAAACTGCAGTTTAAAAGGTAATTTACTTTACTAACTTTTAGTATATCAGGCTATCCAGGGAGCTTAGATGCCACGAGGGAATGCTGCAGCAGTCAGAGCAAAATGAACAATTATAGTGTCATTATACTTAGTTTTCTAACGTTAGGGAGTTCTTTCCTGTTTTCCATGGCTCCATGGAGGGAGCCACGCTGTGTTCAGCATTCATTCAATTTTTCTACACTGTCAGATAATCTTGGGGAAGCAAATTTCCTGATGCCTTTAGTACAATAATAAGAGCATCTCAAGTAGGAAGCACTATATGTAAACTTATTTTGCATCAGCTTCAGGGTCAATTAGACATTAAGGTGGCTAAGAGTTCCATCTCACATGCCACATCCAACAACATTATAGTGACAGCTAGAAGGATATGTCCAGAAGATTTCTAATGCTGTATCTAGACCCAACAAGAAACAATGCCTTGATCAATGAGCAACGTCTGCTGTAAACTAGGAATGAAGAAGAGGAAGCTCACATGGCACCTTCTGTGATCTCATCTAATGAGATCTGGGCTGGGGTGAAGAGATACCCAGCACTGTGAACCTGGGAAAATGGCCATCGACCATCCTGAGGCTCAGTTTCCTTACCTTTAAATGAAGGGGGTGCTACTAGTGCTGGGATAATTTACTAGCACCTAATATTTGTATAGCAATATTACAATTCAAAAAAATGTTATATAAATATTAATTTCTTGTATCATTATTATTAGTTTCTAGACAAAGAAACTAAAGCTCAAGGAGGCTAACCAAGGTAATACAAATAGTGGTATAGCGACTCAAGCATTAGTTTTCATCTAATTAACATGCTGCCTCATACATATACAAATATACATTTCTCCGGACATGACAACAATATCTCCTACCTCGCACCGCCAGATTGTCCAGTGCTAATCTCCTGATTCCTCCCCCTAGGAGATCCCATCCCTTGCCCACAGGATGGAGCACTTATCTATCATGGCAGCCTTTCTTTTTTTTTTTTTTAACATCTTTATTGGAGTATAATTGCTTTACAATGTTGTGTTAGTTTCTGCTGTATAAAAAAGTGAATCAGCTATACGTATACACATATCCATGACATATTTAATTCCAGATAACCTCTTCCTATCACCTAGCAGGTTTTTGCAATTTCTCCAGTAGATACCAACTATTCAAGCTAAACCAAGTTAGACGAATAGAATAAGGTAGCCCTGAATTTAAAGAAAAAAGCAAAAACAAATTCTGAAAAAAAGAATGGCTATAAAATAATTCTATGTATCAAATTTCATTAGGCAATTGAAACCTAATTAAATATTATTCCATAGATACTACTCTCTATCTCTGATCTTTAGGGAAATGACTTAGGGGTGGAGTGAAGGAAGAACAGGATTATTTGATTACCTCTCAAAATGATGATTTAGCAATTCAACATTCCATTAAAATATGTTTAATGGAATGTTGAATTGATTTCCTAATTTATAAATTCAAAAAAGTTAAAGTCTACCCACTACATTGCTGTATAAGAGAAGACCTTGTAATACATTCCAAAACCTTACGTAGATGCTTTCCTGATTTTATGTACAGCTTCTTCCTCCAATTGAGCCAATGAGTAAAGCTAGCTTTTTCTGATTCACAGTAGTAAATGGCACCTGCCTTTTGATTTCGTTTCTGTGATGGGATTTTTTTTTTACTGTGAAGGAAGAAAATGGCTTCAGAATAAAAGTTTCTTAATGAGACTTTTTTCTTGCCTTTCAAAAAATAGGACGTTCTACTTTTTACTTCCTCTATTTGCATACTTAAAATATGTCTGATTTTTATTAAATCCACTTTCTTGAAGAGTTAGAATCTCAGGCATGCAGATAAGCAGTTATCACTTCGGTTTATCGATGTCTGAATCAAACCAAGCATTTAGTCAACAGAAATATAACCAAAAGGCGATAGCAACCTTAAATGGGTACTTACTTATAACTTGGTAGTGTATTTTTTCTTCTTGAATGTTAGCACTTTTTTTTAGGGTTGAAAAACATGGACTACTGTCATGGTATTTCCTTTTTCTTTTAGCTAAGAGCTAGAAAAAAGAAATACTTTTCATTCCCAATATGAACAACCTTTAATGATGACAAATACATGTATTTTTTTAAGTACAATGAAAGTTTAAGAAAAAGAATACAGGTTTTCCTTTCTTTTTAAAATATGTTTTTAAAGATTAGGTGAAGATCAGCCTCCCTAATAGACTCTTATTTTTCCTTACAGTATCTGTAGGAAAAGCTCATTTGCAGACAGCTGCAATATGAGCTTCCTTTCCTTGCCCTGTCATTGACCTCCAACCTGATCTGAAAGAACTACCTTCTTTCAAAATGAGAAGTTATTCATTTACCATAATAGCTCTATTCTGGGCCTCCTTAGCAGAAACTGGCAATTGTGCCCAAATAAGAAGGTTTTGTGATCCTGACTACTGTTCTTACACAAGAGGACAAAACCACTGGGAAATTTCCGTTCTGACAGCCACAGTAGGCAGCCATAACGTTGGTGTTTAAAACTATGGCTGATGTGCAGCGGTCACAAAAAGAGAAGAAAATTCATTAGGAGTTTGCACTTGTTCTGGTTACGTACTAGGTTTTACCAATTATGTTCTCTTAACTTGACAGCTTATTCATTGAGCAAGAGCTGCTACATTAGAAGTTAGCTGACAGTCGGCTATGTGCAACTTTAAAATAAAACCACTTCATGAAGAAATGTGAGAAACATAAATGATAAGCCTATTGGATAATCATTACAAATAAATAAAAAGCCTTTGATACAAGTAATTAGTCACAAGCATTACAAGTTGAAATGCAGTCCAGTGTTAAAGAGACAGTTTAGAAGCTCATGGCACATTTATCACAGCTCCACAGACAAGTTATTGAGCTGTCTGTGAAAAAAACAGAGCCAAACAGGAAAGCTTTCAGCAGCAAGCAGTGGTTGAGGCCCTTGATTGATAGAGCTAGATGATGCAAAACTGTCCAATGGCTTTCTGCAAAATAAAGCGAAGGAACTCAAGGTCTTTCATGGTGCTCTCTGACCACAGATGAACAGCTACTTTATTACGGCTCAGATTGAGGTTGCACCTTGCTCCATAGTCTGCCACTTTCTGATGCACATGGTTGACTTGACCAATGAGCCGTCGTATTTAACATACAGTCTGCCATCTTCACTTTTTTTAAAAAAGGTTTACTATAAAGTACAGAAGACCGAACTGGTTAACAGCTCCAATTCTTTACTTGTCCTTACCAGCAACTCTTTTAACCACAGTGATATAAAGGAAGAATGTTAAGGTAGGCTTCCCATGCTGACCCACTGCTTTCTTCATGCACATATAATTCCAGAGAGTCACAAGCAAGGAAGCTCAGTACCATGACCCCAGTTTACAAGCTGATATTTTTCCCCAAGAATCAAGATGCTGCATTTATTCTTATTTTCACTGTGCTTTAAAATAGGGAATGGATTTTAGATAGGGCAAGGACTCTCTTGGTAGTCTTAAGAAAAGGCCATCAACTTTGCAGTTGCTTTTTAGTAGGTTTCAATGACTGAAATTTGTTTTGTTAAGGAGTTTAACAGGAAATAGTAAAATGCTCTGATCTTCATCCCTAGCTTGATTCTTGTCAACTAAACTTATTAATGTCAAAATAATCATTCTCCATTCTTTTAGAGTTATTCTTATTTATGTGTCCTCTAGAGAGAGAGATTGAGTGAGGAGAGAGAGACTTGCTCTAGAATCATTTTAAAAGGCTATATATTCTTCTACACTTTCTTTATACATCATTCTCAAATAGAGTTCATGCTCTAAAGATATTATTACCATATTCCTTTATGTGAGATTAGAACTTTAAAAATCTTCAAGTTCTATTTCTTTCTTGGCATTTTAGAGTTGTATTATTTAATTTTGAATATCATAAATGGCATTATTTAGAACACTTGGATTTCTATCTTTAATAAATGGACTGATATAGCACATTAAACAAAAAGGACTTCATCTGAAATTAATTCTGATAAGGATATATGCATTTCTAAAACTTAAGTGTGTAACCAAAACCTAAATTAGACCTCTTCCCCTCCAGAAAATTAGGAATTTTGTAAAAATTGTAAAAAAAAAAAAAAAAAAAAAAGTTGTACCCTATCTTTACATTGCCTGAGAAAGAAAACAAAGATATTGAAAGCTATTAATCTGTCCAGAACAAAATTCATATCCCAAATATAAAAATATAAAGGAAAATAAGTACAAAACATAATGAAAGTATAACCTAGTTTTACTTTGTGTAAAACTGTCAGCAATGTGAGTATTCCACATAAAACAAGTACATGCTTTGCTGCATTCTGGCTCTAGTATTTCTTCTTATAGCCAAACGGGAAAAATGGTTTGGTTCTCCCTAGGAATCTGCATATTTCCCCAATACCTGAATTCCTTGTTAATCAGAGTACCTGTCACCTACTGAATTCTTAGACTATCTCAGCCCTCACCCCACAAAAGTAAGAACTATGCATTTTAACAAGTTCCCCGGGTGATTTGTATGCACAATCACTCTTGAAAAGCCCTGCTTTAATACAGTAATTCTCAATCCTGTCTGCATTTTAGGTTCACCTGAGGATCTCTTAAAAAATAGAGATACCAGACTTCCTCTATAGACCAATTAAATCAGCATTTCTGACAGGAGGGTATAAGCACCACTATTTTTTAAAACTCCACCATTCCAGTCAAAAGCTATATAGCCTGTTGTGTTTGTCTTTTTCAGCAGCTGCTAGGAAGCTCAAATAGTCACATGAATCTTCTTAGTTAAATTATAATATATTTTCTTTTAATTTCAGCCTTACTGAGATATAATTGACAAAATTGAAAGATATTCAATTGTGGTACATTGTGGTGATTCGATATTCCTATCCATTGTGAAAGGATTCCCACCATCTAACTAATTAACTCATCCATCACCTCACATATTTTTTTTTTCTTTTGCTTTCTTTCTTTTTTTTTTTTTTTTTGTTAAGTTCTACTTTCTTAGCAAATTTCAGTTGTACAATACAGTGTTATCAACTATAGCCACCATATTCTACATTAGCTCTTCAGACCTTATTCATCTTATAACTGAAGGTTTATACACTTTTACCAACTTCTCCCTGTCCCCCCTCCCACACGCCCCAGCCCCTGGCAACCACTCTTCTACTCTAAGAGTTTGACCTTCTTTTAAGTTTCCACATAGAAGTGATATTAAGCAGTATTTGTCTTTCTCTGTTTGTCTTATTTCAATTGGCTTAATACCCTCAAGGTTCATCCGTGTTGTCATGAATGAGGCATATATAGTATTTATCATCATTTTATATTAAGAGCAGTTAGTTAAAAAGTAATATACATATATCTTACACTAGTCGGTACACTAAGCTTTTTCTTATACATTTTTTTCACTTAGCTCTCAAAACGATGCTATTTTTCCCATTTTACATATAAGCAAACTGAGAGTAGGAGGGGTTGAATAAATTGGTCAATGTCAGATAGCTCATTGGTAGCAGCACATCCAGGAATCAAAACACCTGTCTGACTACAGAGCTTGCACGCTTAAACCTATTTGTGTATTTGATTCTTGCAGCTTTTCTCAACCTGTAAAATAGTTTTCTCTTAACTGCCATCTCTCTTCCTGACACACACACACACACACACACACACACACACACACACACACACACATACGTCTTACAATTTTTTGATTCCTAGCTTTGGCTTAGACCCTAGAATGATGAGTGACCCTCAAACTTTAGCGTGAGTTAGAATCATTTGGGGAGATTATTAAAACACAGGCTGCTGATTCAGTAAGCTTTGTGTGGGGGCCCCAAGAATTTGTATTTCTAAGGAAATCCCAGGTGACACTGATGCTGCTGGACCATGCTTTAAAAATCACTAGGCTGCATTAATTGTAATGAATCTTATGTTACCTGTCTTCATTATGAGCTTCCTCAAATCATTTATGTAAATAGAAAAGGGTACGTATAGATAAAAATAGGTAAGAAAGGACAACGGTATGATGATATATAAACTGTGTTAATTAGAATTGATAATAAAATAAAACTTCAAGTAAGAAGTGATTTCTTAACCCCTGTTGCAAACCCTTCCCAAGAGATAAATGGACTTCAGCATTCTTTTCTCTACGAAGTTAAAATTAGACTTGGTGTGTGATGGCAGGCAATGCAAGTATTCTAAAAGTCAAAGAACCTTACATTATGTCATTGTTTAGAAAGAAAATGAGCAATTATGAACAGTTTTAAGGTCTTCTATGCATTGTGTTCTCTAAGTTACTTAAATCATATCAAGATATATTTAATTATTCCATGAGATATTTTGCTTGAAGTTATAAATTATAGTGTCTGAAACAATAAAAAGCAAGGGAATATTATTGAGTTTATCTCAGTGATTTATGCTCTTATTGCAAAATTGACAATTTAAGATATACACTTGGTTTTTCTTACAAAAAAAAATTTTCCACACCACAGAATAGTAGCTAGGAAGATGCCCCTAATTATTTGTGTTGGATATTGGTCAGATGAGATTCAGAAAACTTTATTTACATGGATTCATTTTGGCAAAGACAAATCTTCAGAACTTTATGATTTAAAGTTAACAAGCAGACTAATTTATTAAATTGGAAATTAGGCATAGAAAATATGAAATTATTTTAACAGCCTCTTTTTTTCTGACCTGAGTAAAGTTTAAAGGAAACAAATTGGCATATTTTACTTACAACTTCAGTGACACATGTACTTTATTTCAGCTATTAAAATAAAGAAAAGCAAGATCTGCCTGTTATAACAAAGTATTTTTAAAATATTCATTAACACCCAGGTGTGAGGTGGAGCTGTTTGATCTAGTAATGGGAATGTCAGCTGGAACACAATTCTTAAGATTTTTTTTTAAATGTGAAATACTGTTTCTGCACAAAGTTGGTTGGATGACATAAAGAGCACAGGCTTGCCTATCACACTGATTACTTGATATAATAGTAAGCAAGCTTAAGTGAACTGTGTGTCTTCAATCTTTCCAATCACTTAGGGATGGGCATCACAGCTAGCCATCCATCATCTCCGGCCTGAAACATACGATGTATCAGCAATCTTGGGCTGACCTAAATGATAGTAAAAGCCGCTATGCTGTTCACAATAAGAAATTGTTGTCCACTGAATTACAGGTTTGTGATTAGATTGCTAACATGGCCAACTTGATGTATAAGTGAAGTGTCCAGGGAAGATATTCTTTAGGGTCTTCTAAGATTAATTTATACCCTTGAAATGTAGACCAATCACAGAGTCAAAAAATATGTCAAGGTATTTTTCTTGTAAGCAAGAAAGCCCAGCCGTTATAACAGTCAATCTATTTCTGGCACCTTTATCTGCAACAGAATTTAATAAACTAGGTGTCTAATGGCTATCATCTTGGCATGGCTAGAATTGTCTAACACGATAATTATTTGGGGGGAAGTAAAATTCACACAGAGGAGTAGTTATATACTATTATGAATATAAACCTGAAATGTCAGCTTCCTCATAATTTAAATTTTTACATTAAAAAATTAAATCTGTGCAAATGTCTATCTAAAATTTCTAGTTGTATGCTATGCTCTCATATCTCAGAACTGTCTAAAGATATCAAGCAAATTACCTGATAGACATGCTATATATTATGTATTTCTTTTGCATTCTTTCCTAAGATTAAAAGAACTAGAACTTAAAATTTAACTTTAAAGAAATTATTCCCAGGTCAACTACACAGCCCAAAAGAGGACAGGCAAAGGAAATAGGAGGCCTGGCTTTGACTCCAGTTCTGTGTCTAAGTGTGCCTTAGATAAGCTGCTCTTACCATCAGTATGTATATTTGGTATTATAAAAATGATATTTGCTGGTCTAGCCAAAGATCTATTCAGGAGAATGGCATTCATTCCTTCAGCATTTACTGAACACCCCTATTTTCCAACCCCTCTCCTAAGGTGCATAAAATGATGAAGACACAAGTCCTGCTGATAGCCTAGTAGAAGGAGACTAGAAAACAGGCAAGTGCGATAGAAAACACTGTGCAGAAAAACCAAGTGGGCACTTATGAAAAATGAAAATTCTGGGTCAACAGATCTAGAGGTGGGCTCAGGTACATACGTTTTTAACATGTACTCAGAGAGTCAATGGTCTACAACAGAATTTTCCAAGTGCACAGAGTAAGTGCTGAGTACTTTGGAGGTACATAGGAAAAACATCTGAGTCAATCTTAACAGCCCAGAAAAGGTTTTGGGAAATGAGGTAGAGAAATTGAAACTTCACAGGCATAATCTAGGCACAATGGAGGGAGGAGAGGGGAACGTGTTCCCAGCCAGGGATCTGCATGAGAAAGAGAGCACGTGGGGACCTTAGACAGCTTTCTTTAGAAAACTCGAGGCCGAGACAAGGGACGCATTTGAAGAAGTTGGAAGGAGCCTATCACGAAGGACATATGTTTCTAGTATTAATAATTTATTTTTTGAACACATATGCATGGGTCAAAATGTGTAAAAAGGATATACAATGAAAAGTTTCCCTTCCGTCTTTTCCCCGGCTACCCATTTCTCTTACTGGAAAGAAAAATGCATTAACAGTTTCTGTGTGTCTTTCCATAGGTATTGAATACATATGTAATATTGTATTAGTATGTATTCCTAACACCCTGTCCCAATAAATTAAAGAATAAGGTATATTATGCCCAGCACCTTGCTTTTTGACATAACATATTTTGGAGGTTTGGTCACATCTTATTCATTGTAAATACTGTGTATAGTATTCCATTATATACATACACCATGATTTATTTTACCATCCACCTGCTGATTAACAATTAGCTTGTTTCTAACCTTTTATCTTATAAGCAATGCTGTAAAGAATAAACTTGTACCTAAGTAATTTCAAACACATTCATCTATGCTAAATTCCAAGAAACATATTTTGGAGTCAAGGGGCATTCATATTTAACATGTTGGTAGATTTTGTCAGATTGTTCTCCTTGGAGCTATACTAATTTGCAATCCCATTTGCAAGGTAAGAGAGGACTGTTTTCCTTCTCTTCAAAAAGAAATTTGACCTTTATCTTAAGAACACTGTGAAGTAAATCAAGGGACTTAAAAGGAGTGACTTGATTAGGCTTACATTTTAGAAAGATACACACCCACTGCAATGTGGAAAATGAATGGATTGGAGTGTAGGTAAGACCAGAAGCAAGAAGGGTGGTTAACAATCTTTGCAGCAGTTAGCCAAGAACAGATAACCCAGTATCTATCATGTGGAAAGACAAAGATGTTTTATTGAGTGTATATTATATGCCAGACTCTGTGCTGAGCATGTAGACTGCATTATCTGATTTATTACTTACAACAACACTGATGGATAGCTATTGTTATTTCAGATTTCAGACACACACACACAAAAATAAAACAAAGCTGAAGCTCATAAGTTAATTAGTGGTGGATACCATATATATATATGGATACATGTTTATGCAGGCAGTACATAACAAAACTGGGATTCAAATCCAGGCAAGTATTAATTCAAAGCAAGTGCTTTTAACAACTACAATATCCTCTTTGGGATGGAGAAAATGTGATGCATTTGGGATTTATCAAAGAGGTAGAATTGACAGAATCTGGCAACTGATTGTATGCAGAACATAAAGAAAAGGAACAGATCAGCATTGTCTGCAAAGACTGGGAACTCAAAAACACTTAAAATTGGAAAGCAAGGGATGGGGTAGGAGTAAATTTGATTTTCATCTTGAGGTGCCAGTGGGAGATCAAGTCAAGGACGTCTCTACCATCTTAGAAGTAGGAGATTGGTTTGGTCTGGAGATGCAGATGGGGACATCAGCAGTATATAGCCACTGTGCTGGGATGTCACCAGAAAGGATGAGCTCACCCAGGGAGCAACACTAAGGAACAGGCCAAAGAGAAGGAGAACTTGAAAGAGACTAAGAATGAACCAGGAGATAAGAAGAAAGGAAGGAAAGGACAACCAAAAGAAAATGTTAGCCCCAAGCCAAATTAAATTAAACAACGAAAAAAACTAAATCAAAAACACTTGGAATTATTTTACAAACAAATTATTGATATACTTTTTTCCTCTCATTTCTAACCTCCTGCATATATTATGAAAGTAACGTTCATGAAATATTTCCCAAATACAAGGGAAGAATAGGTTACTAACACACCCCACCAATACCGTCTTGTGGAGGTGATAGTCCAGGGGAAAACTGCTTTCCCTAAGCTGGCTGAGAGTCCTGCTACATTTCTTTAAAGCTCTAATAACCATGCAGAAAAGTGTCAAATTGAGGATTTAAAGCCAAAGGCTGTAGTCCTGGGAGAGTGTCTGGGAGTGATTCCTATATGTACCTGACATAACTCAGAAGCAGGGGAGTCACACTCAATGGCTAGGAGAATTTTCCTGCACCACCTCGTATAAATCTATGGAGGGCTACCCAAAGGTTTATGTGATCTGTGTGTCCAACACATGTTAGAAAATCAGTCTCGTTATAGTTTCCCTGTAAATCCTTCCAGGAGTCCTCTAGGTTTAAGGGGGACCTTCACATTCAGAATTGAGAAATGAGTATAGATTTTCTGAGACTGCCTGGATTGTGTAATATGCAGTTCATACGATATATTTGAGGGGAAGAATATGTAGGCACTGTCAGTCTATTGACGGATTTTGTCTCAAGAAGTTCCAACCTGCCCACTCTCCCCAACTCCCTCCTAAGAAAAAAAAGAGAGCTCTTTTCAAAGAGGGTACGTTCTCTGAAAGTGGCTGAACAATCTCTGTAGCATAACTAGTGTGTGGCATGACCTGGAGAGATGGAACTGATTTTCTTGTTTAACAGTTTATAAAACCCATTTTGTAAATTACAAACACTGTCTCCTATGTTAGCAAATCACATTCCACTTCTGAATACACCAAAGCTGAAAATTTATAATTGGACCGAAATATAGAATCTAAACACATTTTTAGGTGTTTAAGCTGACCTTTATAGGAACAGAAGCCCTGAAAATTATGTAAATAAAATTGTAATATTATTAAAATCTTCTGAAAAAGCAGTTAAATATCTAATATATACTATTAATATTTAAGTCAAACTAATAGCTAAATTTTTAATAAATATCTTTTAGTTCTTAGGCCAGATTTTATACTTTATTAATAGAAAAAACACTGAAATAATTATTTATAAGCTTTATTGGAAAAAATTTTAATTCAATATTCCTCCATTCTATCAAGTTTTATCTTCAACATCAATTGCTCATTATCCTGAACATAACAAACACAGTCATCTTAAATTAAAAAAAGAAAAATTATTGATTAGTTAGGATGTTTGAAATCAAGCTTTGATTTTAGGCATTTTTTTCTCCTAAGTTGATTTTTTTAAATAAACTCTACTTAATTTCTAAATATTAGTCAACAGATATCTAATTTTCATAAACAGATGGGGTTATTTATATCAAATGCAAAATAATGCCTTACCATTTAATATGTGAATCATGTATATGTGTATGCATGTAGAAACAGTAGCTTTATTTATTCATTCATTCATTCATTCATTTTGGTGCTGAAACCCTGGAACAAACAGCAGCACCTTTAAAGAGCAGTTCCTCTTACGCATGTAGCTTTTGTTTTTATAGATCCTTAAGATGTTCAGAATAGTGAAACCCATTTCTGTGGGATGGAAAATAGAAATTTTCCAAACAATCTCATACCTAAAACAGTGACTCTGACCTCTTGATCGCCACTATTTGAACAACAAGAGGGAGCTCACTACCTGATTGGGCAGCCTGTTCCATCATTCAACAGATTTTTTTAAGAGTTTGAATATTTTTCCTTAAATACTGTACACAAATCTCCCTATATATCTAGCGATAGTCTTTGCTCTGGCTTCTGGAACAATCCCAACAGTCTTCCCCCTTTTCACAAGGGTGGTCTGTAATCATAGCTCTCATGCTAAGATTTTATTTTTTGAGGCAAAAATTTTCTCTAGTCATTCTTCCACCTTCGTGTTTTTTAAAGGCCCTCATCAATTCCTGCTCTAAGAGCACTACCGATCATCTCTAGCGGGGACTATACACTATCTCACTCAAACATCACAAAATTCCACGTGAGGGTTATTATTTCCCAGGAGTTGGGCACCTAGCTCCTATCAATGCAACCTATATTATAAGCAATATAATGTTTTTATAATTCAAAACATACTGTTGGCACATGCAAATTTCCATTGTCTTTTAGAGTTCAGCACAAAGAGTAGGGGAAATTTTTAATTATGATATACTTAAATTGTGAAATAGTATTTATCAATTTGTCTTAGGATAATTAAGAAAATTGGAAGAATTCAGAGTATTTAAGCAAAGTAGGAGTTTATTGAAACATACAAGTCCAAGGTTTTCTTCCCTCTTTACAGGACTTCTGGTCTGTTCCTTTCTGCACATATGATCATCCTTCTTTGTCTCTCTCTGCAGATGAGCTTTCTATGCTTTGAATTACTGTAGCCAGCCCATCTCTGTCTTTATGTGGTCATTCTGATGTACATCAAACAGAAACTGGCCTCTACATTCCCAGTGTTCCCAGTTTCCAATTTCTGGGATAGAAATCTCATTTTGTCCCAGGTCTCTACTGACTACTCGTCCAATTAGAGATGACTGGGGTCACAGAGTTACATGCATCTGCACTATATGTACAGGTTCTCTGAAAGGTCCTGAGTGAGGCTGTGAGAGTAGGAAGCATCAACCAGACAGGCATCCTGAGAGCTGTCTACTGTAATACTATTGAAGCATGTGTCTATTGGCTAAAACACATATTAAATATAGAGCTAGACTGATATCATCATAGAATAGTCTCATTCTGAATCACCCATTCAAGTCATGAGAATTCTGTATATCAGGAATTCCATCTGATATCTGTGCATCAGTTTATGAAGCATTTATTTGCATCCACAAGACCAAATGTAGAATGCGAGTACCACAAGACATGAGCCACCTGGACGTCTTTAAATAGGTATAGTTGCTGTAGCTTTAATTAAGCCTCTCCTCTCATAGTACTCAGGTTTGCTCTCACAAGAGTAATGACCTCATTCATCATGTCCCCCTAGGATGTCATTATGTGAGTGAGGGAATATAATTTGCATTGTTTCATGTGTTTTTTACTTTTTGTTCTGTTTGTTTATCTTTACATTATTGCTGAATTATGAAAAAATGAACTATAAAAACAATTAACATTTAAAGTAGACATCTTTGTGGTCTCCAGTGAAAGGTCTGTAAAGGTGATTCACACTCAACAACTTTTGCCAAGGACAATATTCTTTTGTAGGTACATACTCTCTCTCATTTTCTCTTTCTTCTTATGATCTCTTTCTCTCACACTGAAAGCTTAAATTAAAAACAAAATCTTGGGCTTCCCTGGTGGTGCAGTGGTTGAGAGTCTGCCTGCCAATGCAGGGGACACGGGTTCGTGCCCCGGTCCGGGAAGATCCCACATGACGCGGAGCGGCTGGGCCCGTGAGCCATGGCCGCTGAGCCTGCGCATCCGGAGCCTGTGCTCTGCAACGGGAGAGGCCACAACAGTGAGAGGCCCACGTACCACAGAAAAAATCTTATTAATATAAAAAATAGAAAATTTTCAGGATCTAGAGCTAGGCAAAGAATTGTTAGACTTGACTCCAAAAGCACAACCCGTAAAAGAAAAAAATTGATAAACTAGACTTCATCAAAATTAAATGATTTTTTTTCCTCTGAGAGACAATGAGAGCACTGCTGCAAGAAACTCTTGACCTTTCTCTGGGAGCTACCCTTGAAGAAGCCAATGTGACTAGAGGTGCCTGGGAAGTTGCATACCCCACTGGGGTGGGCTGCAGACAATGACGGACTGACACTAGGGTAAAAAAAACAAACCCAGGTCTTTTGTCACTATCCAAGTTGTGCTCCAGGTATTGCTTTTCTGGAAAAACTCCTGACCCTCATCAGCATCAGCAGCAAATATGGCTCTCCTTTTCAGAAAACCATATTTTCTATCATTTTACCACAAATACAAATTTTCCACAGTGATTGGGTTTTTCATGAGTTGGAAATCCAACTAAAGGAAAGCACCTTTAGAGTTGGGGCTGGGAGGAGGTGGAGGTGGCACATTTTCTCTCCCATTGGAGAGACTCTCCAATGGTCATAGATTCCAAGCAGCGCCAACCAAATCTGAGAGCACGTGTTGTGTTAAGAAACACTTTATCTTTTTCCCATGACATTCAAATATCAATTGAATTAACTTTGTTCCTCTTTTGCTAAGTACCTCATTTGGTCCAACTACACCCACCAAAATGTCTATGTAAGTGCGTGCGTGCGTGTGTGTGTGTGTGTGTGTGTGTGTGTGTGTGTATTTCCTTCATTCCAAGACACCGATTCTAAACGTATTATCAATTTTATATCTTTAGGACAATGGAAATTCCACATTAATTGTCCACATTTTATATCAATTCACAATTATATACTGTACACTTATTCATACAACACATGCCCCTTTCTTTTCCAATATCCTACTGATGTTGGAGTCTAATCCTATGTGTGTTCAGAGGTTAGGATTTTTCTGATTTGCTTTGGCCATTGCCTTTCTGAACAATGTCATTTGATGAACTACTTTTCATGATTCTTATAATTTTAACTCCTTTATTAGTTTTAACACCAACTGTTTCATTTGCATTTTCTATTTGCTAACATCTTAGTTTCATATTTGTTTTTATTTCTTTAATTGAATGATATATTCCAGAATATTTAGCAGATCCCCTTGAACATCAGCTGGAAACCTCTTAGTCCTTTATAATCCATGAGTCAGTTGTAAGGATATCCCCAGATTGAAAATGTGATGATCTCTTATGAAAGATTACCCATTTCCACTGTCTTTAATCATATATTCAAATATCTCTTGATGTGGCAGGCAGTCTTCTGCATACAAGGCAGTATTTGTTTCAGTTCTATATCACAGTGTAATGCTTCTGAAGATATTTTAAGTCACAATTAAAAATCCAAACTTAATATTTAGCTGCAAGCAATGCTACTGCTGCAGATAATTCAACGAAGGTGAAAACTGAATGAAGAGATGCCTTCTACACGTGTCTAAGTTCATGCATAGGCAATGACACTCATTATTTGTGTGACTGACAATTGTAACTTAGACTCATGCATTCATTCAATAAGTATTTACTTACAGTGTAATATTGGTGAGCATTGACCTAGGTACTAAGGAAATACGGTGAGTAATACAGATAAAATCTTTACTCTCATTAAGCTTATGTCCTTCAATTATGAGGCACCATATTTCAGAAATGATAATGTAGAGAAGTACATAAAATATGTATCTCAGAATAGAGGAAAAAATGATGTACTTTTAAGGTCTTTCAGATATTCTAATTTGACTGTTTTTACTGCATTTAATTTTATTAAAACATCTCCCAAAGGGACTGCTTTACTATTCACATATTTTCCTTGAAAAGATGTTTCTTTCATTATATAATTTCTAATGCAAAATATTGCAGTTTCATGTAACAAATGATGTAAAACCCAGACTTTCTCTTCTTCCTTTTTTTTCTTCTATAAAAGAAATGAACACGGAATTTCCATAGGATACATTCCATTTATTTTCTCTGTATTCAGACATGGAAAATTATATATAGGGAGGGGGGAAGGAGTATATATATATATATATATATATATATATATATATATATATTCATGATGGTGGAGCTGGGTAGAATTAAAACAATTCACACATCAAGCCCTCACTTCAAAACCAGGAAAACTTCCAACAGACACAATACATATATTTTTTTATATTTATATGTGCATATATAATTTTTATATGTTATGCTTTGATACACACATATTTCAAAAAGCAATACAGGGAAGTTAGTAGTGGATTTTTTTCAGGTGAGTGCTAACATATCATATGTTCCAAATTCAACAGGAGAATCACTGCTAATTGTATTTGAAAACTGCCCAGTAAGCATGTACTTTTATGTGTAAATGTGGACATAATCTTTGATGTTCATGGGAAGTGATTCATGGCAAGTTTCTACAATATACCAAGGAGATGCTTTAAAGCTGGGTACTGACAGTTTATGTATTAGTCTATAAACAATACTATTTGCTGCATGCTCTGTCACTGAAAAAAAACCACGACTGCTCTGCAAATAAAGTTTTAATTACTAACACAAACATCCTCATTTTGAAATGTAGTAACCCTGTATATCTCCTAACACAACTTTATTACCAGGTATAAAAATCAACCTAGGGTTTAAAAATCTTAAAACGTTGATATTTGAAAGGAACAATGTGTGCCCGTGCTTTTTTTTTTTTTTTTTTTTTTTTTTTTTTTTTTTTTTG
>NW_006789004.1:1399133-1445168 GCF_000442215.2 Lipotes vexillifer
TTTGCGGTACATGGGCCTCTCACTGTTGTGGCCTCTCCCGTTGCGGAGCACAGGCTCTGGACGCGCAGGCTCAGCGGCCATGGCTCACGGGCCCAACCGCTCCGCGGCATGTGGGATCTTCCCGGACCGGGGCACGAACCCGTGTCCCCTGCATCGGCAGGCTGACTCCCAACCACTGCGCCACCAGGGAAGCCCAATGCATTTTTTTTTTAATGCAAACAGGTCATATATCTTAGAAGGGAGTCCGAACTCAGTTTTCTCCTCGGTAAAATGGAGATAATAATCGTAGCTCACAAAATTGTTACCAAAATTAAATTAGATATGTGCACAAAGCACACAGAATTTTTGGGCTGCTACTAAAATTGCAGAATGATAAAAATTTGAATTTGATTATTAGTGCCCATAAGTGGATTGGTGTTAACCTGTGCATTTCAGTAACTGACATCAACACCCATAACACAGAGATATTTAATTGCTGATGTTAAGCCTATGCAATCATTTAGCTCATTAAGCTATCTCAGAGGAAAGAACTGACAGCCAACAATTCTGCAAGATTTCAGAAGATATCTCTGGAGCCCACTGAGACAACTAGTGTCCCTACTTTAGCCCCTTTGATCTTTGATCCATCTACTATAGTGAGAAATATCTAAATTATAAACCTGACTTCCTAGCACCTACTAAGTATGGCACATAAAACAGTTCACAAACTGGCCTCACCCCAACTTTGAACCTGTTGCACTCACACTCCTAAAGTAGCCCTTACGACATTGCTATTGCCTTACTGACTTTAGTTATTATTAGTTCACCAGGGGTCTAACCCTCTCTAGATTGTGTACCAAGGGCTGTACCTCAAAGAACAAGAGTTTGGTTGGGGGCAAATCAACCAGTGCATGCCTCTCCACATTTCCCAAAATAATCACTCTTGAAAGAAATCCCATTGTTAGCAGATGTTTTTCTTTCACAGATTCCTTGAGATATTAGTAAGATGAACATTTTGAAGTTAAATTTTAAGACTGTTTAGAAAAGAGAAGTAAGGTATAGTGCTTCCAGCTCTTCAGCTTCTCTTAGCTCTCCATAAGCAGGTAGGTTCAGGGCAGCCACTACCATGGCCCTAAGCAAAGGACACACCTTAAGACACCTTGTGTCTTATTCCTTTTTGTATATATGGTAACACGTACAGTGCTTATTACTTATTGGGTAAATTTTTGATGTCTGTTAAATGATAATTCCTGTCCTCTTCCCTTCCTCCCTAAAGCCTACAAAAACCTTAGTTCCTGTAAGAACCTAGTGAAAATTGAATAAAGCAGGTTTGGTGGGCACTGAAATGACCTGGAGAGCACATACTCATTCTGAAAAGGTTGTCTGACACAACAACCCGCTACTCAGCTCCAGCCTACTGTTGATGCACTAAAATGACAACTTAATGTGTTGTCACTCTGAGAAAAATCTTTTCCTATTTTTCATGAGAAGGCAGAAATCCAGAATATTTTGTGAAATCTCCTGGTTTATAAATGTGGGCAAATTAAGTTTTATTTCCCATGAAGCACTGTGTAAATCAAACAGAAAACACAGGGGACCACTGTGCACCTGTGCTGTAGAGCTCTAAGACTTGGATGTCTCTAGACATTACTACTATGCATTGGAGCTTGAAAAGATCCCCTGCTCCTTCAAATAGACTAGGATGCTAATTGTAAGTGCCCAGGCTGTTCATAGCTGGTTTCCACTGTGCTGTCTCTCCTTATGTAAGAAGTTTGGTCAGTACCTGACTCAAAATTATGACTTTCATTTTAATCAGCAAGGAAGAATTTGTGCACTGTAAAATCTTATTAAAGGAATTTGATTGCATATTGAATGTGGTCCAGCACCTTCCCAAAGCTCATTTAAGATATTTGATATTTGAGAGAAAAAGCCTATATGGGTATGTTAACTATCCATTTACCTACACTATTCCAAATTCTATCCCTGCACTCTCAGACCATCAGAAAATAGTGTCTTAGACCACATTATCTTAGTCAATCAAAGACACGTCTTCTGAGGTATGGCCCAATATCATGTTCTTTGATTTTATAGATGGATGATATTAAAAAGTATCATATTTAAGAGCATTTTTTTGTACCGTTAGGAACACTGGTTGGAGGTATGTTCTACTGTGTTACTTAATACCGCTTTATATTGGAACTCATGTGATAAATTACAGGAAAAATGGTTCCAGGAAAGGATGTTTATCTTCACAGATGCATCTATATATGATATCTTACTGGGAAAATTTTTCTTTAGTTGCCAGGCCAAACTTCAAAAAATACATTCAGTGAGAATAAGAATCCTAGATTTGTTTCTGAGTTTTTGAAGCCCTTACTGACTCTTCCCTCCACCCCCATTTATTGGTCCACTAATGTTAGCACTGATTTTAGGTTTTAGGTAACTGGGAATAACCCAGTTATAACAGTTCGTTTTTATTCAAGTGATTTGATTCTTGGTCATCAATATTTTTAAATTCATTTACTCCATTTTTATAATATTATTACTTTGTTCTTTTATTTATAAATACAATTTTAAAAAAATAAACAGAATTCTATTTATATCATAGATTCTGGTGGTCATCTGCTCCCAAATATCTTCCTCATTACCTATAACAGGGCCTGAAAATTTAACTTTAGAAGTACATTATTTGTGGTTTTCTAGAATTCTTGGAATTCCTAGAATTGTTACCTGTCTCTTTGCTTAAAAAATATTTATTGAGAATCTTCAGGAGCTGGCACTGACCTAAGCATTGAAGATATAATAGTGAGCAAGTTAGACTTATTCCTTTCCCATCATGGAGCTCACAATCTCACTGGGGAGTAGACAAGAAACCAGGCAATGACAACACAGGGTGGTCAGTATTGTGACAGAAGAAGTATAGAGTAGGACACCTAACCAATTTGGGGGAAATGGAAAGGGCATCCTAGAGGATGTAATATTCAATTTGGGACATGAAGGTTTCAGGAAATGGTGGGAGAGGGGAAGGTTTTTCAGGCAGGGGCTCTAGATACTGCAAGGCTGTCCTTTTCATTGTTGTCTCCTCAGGGCTTTGCTCACTGCAGGCATTCAAAAACTTTAAATAAGTAAATGGGTGATGGAATAGCATATGTGAAGGTTGAGAGCCAAGTGGGGATAGGTCCTTTGGAGGAACTGGAAGAGTTTGGTTTGGCTGAATTGTAGGGTTCAAGGTGGGTAGGAGGGGGCAAGATGAGACTAGAGAGGCATCCAGCGGCCAGCTGAAAATCATTCTTGTGAATCATTCAAATAATATGTACTTTATCCTAAGAGAAAAGGGAAGCCATATGTGCTTAAAGAAAACAAACAAACAAGGAAAAACAAAAAAAAACCTTTTTGCCTTTTCTCCGTAAGAACTTGATCTTTGGCTAACTCTAGTTGGATTCTCTTGGTAACTTGATAAAGGTAGAATGTCAGCAGTTCAAGGAGACATTACTGATAGTAAAAATGACCTCTCATTGATAAATTGTATCTGGACTAGGAAGAGCTGTAAATGAGCCGTAAAAGCCCATTATCGTAGCTTTGGGTGTCCTTGACGGTGGACCTGGCAAGCCAATGCCTATGGAATTGCTGCAGGAGATACAAGGCTGTTTAGCAGATGACTTCCAGAGCTGAACTGCTGGACTGCTGGATTCCGATGAGGAATGTCCAGTCGGCCAGCTACGGTTCCCAGTCTCTGTCCTTCTGAGTAGACAGGTGCCAGGTGTAGTGTGTGGTTATCTTGTGAGTCTAATTGTTTAGTTGATCCTAAAGAAAAACCTCTGGGGAGCATTGCAGCATTGAAAGGTCTTTATAGGAGAGTTGATTTGAACAAATGTGTTTTTATAAATCACTTAAGCTATGGAAGGCAGTTGCCTCTAGGACAGGTTACTCTAATAATATATTAAACTGAGTTAGTTAAGAGTCTTGCTGGAATAAGATGGAAGCCTACAAGGGGTAAAAGGGAGAAAAGCACCCCGCTTTTAAGTGGCTCTAACCTCATCAAGTGGGACTTAATAGGCATGTAAACTGGTTTTAGTATCTTTTTGTAGATGGTTCATCTGCCACGTACAGGAGAAAACGTTCAGTTTATTGGCAAGTAAGAACAACCAGAGAAAAAGGGAGAAATACTAAATGGCCATTTATACCACCAGGCCATTTTTTAAAAATCAGCAAATATTGGAAAGGGTTAGTTTTGAATACTGTCTCACTCCTTAACTAGCTATATCTGGGCCTCTCTCAGCTTCAGGTTCTTAGGCAGAAAAACAAAGGGCTTAGACTCAATGACCTCCAAATGATCTTGACTCAAAGGTCCTATGAGTCCTATTATCCGAGTACCACTCATATGCCAAGTACTATACTAATCTCTAAAATCCCTCTCTTCACCCACCATAAGGATATTCAAAATCAAGTAAATACCAAACGCCTAAAACAGAAACATCAAGGCTGTAGTCAGTCCTTATCCAAGGTAGAACTGAGGACTACATTATTTCTCTTCATCCATATTTTACCCTGTGAACATGCTGATCACATCTATCACTGAAGAACTTTATTATGTGCTTTAGATTCTTCAAGTGGCAGGTACTATGGTAGGCTCTGATAGGCCAATCTAATCTGAGATCACTCAAGACAGACGCCCACAGGTCTAGAGTACTTACTGCAACATTTGCCCACCGTAAACTCTCAGTGACCGCTGATGGTTGGCAGAATTAATAGAGATCATTAGTAATTTAGTACTCCTGTGGTCTTCAACCGTCTTGAAAAAAGACATAAAAATCCAATATAATTTAAGCCGAATATCTAAAACAAAATGATGTGAAGTGAAAATAATAATAATTTAATTTTAAAAGGCCTGTCTCTAAGAGATCTAAGCACTTGCATATCTTAAAGGGCCACTCAAATGTACTGACATATGGTTATGTGACATTAAGAATTCAGGAGAAAAATCTCTGTTTTTACACAAAGTTTTGAATTAGGAAATTTCAGTGAAAAGCATTGCGTGTACTTATAGGAAATCTCATCATGATCTCAGTGTAATAGCCATTTGTAAAAGAGCTCTGAACTGAGTCCATGCCAGGGACCATTATTGGAAAATGGCCCTCTCTGACGACTTCCTGGAATTCCTCTCTGTGCAAGTCAGCAGCTTGCTTGGCACCAGCTGGCACTAAACTGAGGCACTGGGAAATGTAAGGTGCATTCCTAGGTGACATGGTTTGCACTTTTATAACTTGAGTCTTAAAAGGAGGCAGCCAGACAACAGGTCACATTATTCAAATTATGAGATCAGTCTCCTTTTTAAAAATAAAGCATACAACTAAAAGGGCCACTGAAAAAAATGAAATTGAGGTAATTAGGCAAGTATTTGTTGCACTGCTGCAGTTTTGTACTAAGCTCAGGGGTGGACAGAAGAAATGATACAGTTCTTTCCTCATGATGCTGTCCAGACGTTTCTAAATTGCATTCCATGGAACTTCAGCATTTCTCAGAGGGAATTCATAACTGTCTGATTCAAATTTTCTCTTTAAAATATATATCACAGCTATTGTTAAAGAACCATGATTTTAAAAGGCAAATTATTGTACTATTTTTAATAATCTTGGAAAAAATAAACACATTGATTTATTCTGCCAAATAGCTGTTTCTGTGCAGATCTAAGATTAATCTCTGGTTTATATTTAAATTTATAAATGTGTCATCTATTAAAGAGGTTGCATGAATGTGTTTTACTGTTAGTAGTAGGCAGTTTCATTCATGTAAAATTATACAGACAAGTGCTATTGAAGTGCTATTCTGCTTACTAGGATGAATCATAATTTTTTCAGTCTAGTATATCCAAAGCAATATACTAAAGTGAATTGGTTGTTGAGACCAAAAGTTTATATGACTGTCATCCATCTGTCTTAATTTCATATCTCATAATTCATAGAATTGGATAGATTGTTTCAGTTTTACAAAAGATTCAGTTACTTATGAAAGTTTTAAAACGCCAATTTAGATCATTTCTTAAATAGCAAAAAGGAGCTAGTCATTGGTAAAAATCTTTAGAAATGTGTATGGTTTACACATGAGATGGAAGTTATTGGTGAAGCTTGGCTTTATTTTTCTAATATTTTGCAACTTCTCAGTTATGGTTATGTAGAAGATTCCATATGAAGGTGAAAACAACCTAGCTCACTTCATGAACTAGGTTGTAATTATTTTGTAGTAACTTTCTGATATTTAAGCAATTTTTTATATAGTGACAGATCACAGCTTTTTTCCTGGGAATTAGAAATGGAAAATTTTAGAACTTCTGTTCTAAAAAAGCCTATGAAGGTTTACTTGACTTTTTCCACTGCTGATTTGATAAAAGGAATGAATAATTTTGGATTACTGCTACACATTAAAAGTACAGATTAAGAATATTAAAATTTATGACTGTGGCTTGTGAATTTAGGAAATTTAGGACTGAGGCAAGGAGAAGACAGGGAAAGTGAGACTATATTCAGTACAACTTGGAAGGGAAAGCTACCAATTGTAATAAATAAAAAGACTTATGATGCCTTCACCCTCTTCATATAGTTGTTATAACTGGAGCATCTAAGTGCTTTATACCATTAGTCACCACTATACTGCAGTTTCATTCTTACATTTTTTCAGTACATTTTATATGTACGATTTATGCCTGCAGAATAACTAGAAACAGCATATGTGCCTTACATACAGATTCCAGAAAAAGAACTCAGCTAAGTAAACTTATTTTTTAAATCCAGTTCTGTGACGATGTTTGTTATAAGACACGTGGTTTTTCCGGTAAAACATACTCTCCTGTAGCTTCACTTTGCATGCATGGACTTCTTCCAGGGCCGTACTCGTTTCTTAAGCTATATCGTGGTGGAATCTTATCCTTTATAATGTTTTGGAGAAAGCTAAGGGTGGCGCCTGCACAATTTGATTTGGTGTAAAAATACACACCAAATCTGATTTCTGTTACATTAAGGCGTTCTCTGACAAAATATACAGAACAAGAAATGAAGTGAATTGTGTTTTAGAAATATCTTGCAAGCTTGTTTCCCCGAATACCTGACCACTAATTTTTAAAAATGGATCAAAACTCAGTTTAATTGAATATTTAATAGGTGAGTTAATGTTCAAGTTAAGATACATTTTAAATGCTAAATATAAAAATGATTTGTGTTTGCTTACTGGAAATATTTGTAATACATGTGAATATGTATAATAAACCGATATTTAAAGCAACTTTACCATGGAAGAAATGAAAACACTATCTTCAATTTATAAACATACTACATTCATCAAACTATAATTTTGACTAAGAGTTGGTTTTTATAATATGAATATCATAACGTGGATTGCCATTAACAGTAGAAATAGTTTAACTCATTTTTTTAAACGTGTAACATATTTTCCTGTAAAATGAGCCACTGGAAACATAAAAATGGCAACATCCTCCTAGGAATTTAGCTAGAGGGAAACACATCAATTTGAATAAATAAATGAGCTTGCTCTTTTATAAATTCCATCCTGTACATGATGCCCCATGACTATGATTTACAGAAAAGCATCTGAGATTAGCAAATAGGAGCATGCAATTTAGTCTAAGACCATTTTCCAACAAGTCGTATCAACATAGCAAAGGTACTTAAGTCTTTCATGCCCTAGTTTTCCTTTCAGTGAAATGGGCAAAGGCTTACTTTATTTGAAAATAATCCACTTATTTATTTTTTTTTAGTTTCTGAAAATAACGGTAAAATAGATATTTTGGCAGTCCTGAAATGAACATTTCTGCACAGTACATTATGAATAGACTCTAGATAATTTGAAGAGCTTGAAACAGGAGAGACCTAAGAAAATTCTAAAAATTCCTTTGCATTCCTCAGCATTAGACACAGACACATGGTATCTGAGTACGACTAAATTCTCCCGACTTATTTGCTACAAAAAAAGACTGATTAAAACCTTTCATTTTCTTTCAGCATTATGAGAACCTCAGACAAGTTTTAGTGGATAACTTACTGATTCACACAGGTGAGTAGGCTATTCTGTACTGTATTACAGGTATTTGTGCCATTACCTTCTGAAACTCTGTTTCATAGTACAGAGTCTGTCATATAAAAAATAAATGATACTGCCCAATCTCAGCAGTTTGAAAGAAACTAAATCAATGGCATAAGGGAAGCAGGTGATGTAATGACTCTAGACTTAAGTAGATGACTTGAAGAGATGGATCATGAAGTTTAACCTTGGAAATTATTCATTGGTTATTAATATAAACACATGAAAAAGGACATCTCAAAGTTACCTTGCTTTGCTAAAATTCTATTCATTAAATCAAGTTTTTTTTTTTTTTTAAATGGTAAAGAGAAGTAATATATCCTATTCCTGGAAAATGTCTAATAGCAAAGACTTAATAAGCCTGGTCTTACTTAATGTTTCAGTAAAGGATGTTGATAGAAAAGGAGGTCAATAATGTCTGCATAAATCCATACACAGAGAAACGAAAAATGGAATGAATGGTGAAACCCAAACTTGTCAATATATGGTAAGTGATCCAAATGCATCCAAAACAGCTGAGAAATCAGACCAAGTATTGTACAAATATGAGTTCGGAAAAATTTAAGAACTGACTCAGATGGATGCGAGATTGAGATAGTGACCAAATATAAAGAAAAAGAAATAACTTCAAATTAGCACCAAGAACCACAGCAACTCTGAAGGTGTTACTAACATGACCTGGATTCTGATGATCCTGAAGAACATTCAGTGTCATTTGGTCTAAAAACAAGGAGACAAAATTTCTCTCCTCTATGTAATGTGAACATACTTTCTTTCTCTATGTGAGATAAAGCACTAATGTTCTGTCTAAATAACTTAATTTCGTGAAGAGGTGGCAAAAATTTTAAGGAAAATAAGTATTGCTTTACAAATAAATACCAAACAGAGAGGTATTCTGACAAAATTTGGAAACAAGGATTCTTTGCAGCTCCTGCTCTATTCACTGTCTACTTTGTACTGGAAATGCCTCACTTCTCCTCTTAAAATAATTTGTAATGGCTCCCTTTATCTTTCAAGAAAAAGCCCATTGCTAGATCCTTTACATTCTAGGTGTCTCACCTTCTGGATCCAGACTGGAGCATCCTCATCTCCTATACCCTGCCCACACCAAATTTACCCCTATTTCCTGACCAGACCACACTGTATTCCTCTGTGTCTGTCTTCATGTTATTCCTTTTGCCTGAAATACCCTTTCTCCATCAAGTTCTTTCCCACTGGTGTCAGTTGGGTCCTTCCAGAAGCAGATGTTAAGATGGCATTAGAAACACAAAACAACACTGACTCTGCCAGGCCCAGAGCCAGTGTTCGAGGACACAAAGATGAAAGTGAAAGGATAGGACAAGAAGTTCTTTTTTCTAATGGAGGAGACAGAACTGCAATCAGATGATTTACTACACATCCTTGGAAGTACTATGGCCAATGTAGAAACAACATGGGTGGAGTACAAAGGAAGGAGCAAACAATGTGGAGCTAAGGAAGGAACTTCTTGAGTTACTTGGGGGTTCCTAATTCCGTCACCTCCCTGTGCATTTTCAAAAGGGGAGAAGGATAGAAACAAAGAAAGGCATCAGAATGTATAGAATCCCTTTCTGAAGGTTTTGGTTGTCAGCAGGGTTGGTACTGCCCCCTAGAGGAAGGCTTTGGAAACTGCTGAGGCAGGGGACCTTTGGTTTCCCCAATGATTGTGGAGACACTCACTGGCATTCAGTGGGCAGGGACCAGAACTGCCAGATGTCCAGCAGTGTTCAGGACGGTCCTTCACAATGAAAAAATTGTCCTGATATTTCACATGGTTTCCAAATTTTCCACTGGACGTTCCTGGAAGGGAAAGCCGGGCTAATAATTTCTTGAGTCCAGAACCTAACTTAATTTTACACACAGGGATCTTTCAAGGTTTTGACTATACCTCCAATTTTCTAGGAAGGACACTAACCTTGTATGTCAAAGAATGGCCACATTTCACTGATGTTGTCCAGAACCTTACCAAGAAAAATCCATCTGGGCACCCATGTCACTGACAGCACCACCATGCGTGTGCAGGGACTGCACTGGCAGCTGTCAAATTCTCAGCAGTGAAATGTTTCCTGGTCAGCATTTTATTATTTCTTTTAGTATAGTTATGCCCAAGCTTTTACCTACTAACATATTTTTATTATAAATTTCTTACTCTTTGTTTTTTATCCTTTAAATTGTATAAAAATTATTTGTGTAGATAGGTTATATTACTTATGAACTTCATTTTAGAATTAGAAAGGGAACATTACAAAACATTAGCAATATTTCAGTCCATTTTAGGACTGAAAGAGTTGAGAAACACCAGGGCCCATGTTCATCTGTATCAGGTAAAAGGAAAAAAAAAGGAACAACTCTTCTTTGAAACAGCTGTCTTCATTTCTTGTGGCTTGTTCTCTGGGGTTGCCTTGTTTTTTGCCTTCAAGCATCTGTCGGCATTAATTTTTCCTGATAGCTCTATAGACAGATAAATTGCCCCTGAACTAAATAAATAAATTTGAAGAAATGCTTCTGGATTAACATTTTAGAAGAAAGCCATCACCCCTATAATGATTTTTTTCATTCTCCTACCTACAGACAATTAACATATTATTTAGCATTTCTTCCATTTTGCCTTAGACCAGAGTTCTTTGATACATGTCTGTCACTGTCATTTATCATTCCTCCACTCACACAGGCAACAAACATTTAATGAGCACCCATCATGAGCCACGTGGTGCATTAGCTGCTAGGAGCACAAGATTAATAAGTTCCAACTTTTGCCCTCAAGGAGTTCAGAGAGGTGGGAAAGAAAGGCAAGTAAATAAACAATTAGAGTGCTAGATGATATAGACTATTTAGAAGGATATACAAGAAATGTATAAAATGATGTAATAAAAAATTTCAGTACCTTACATTGAACTTTTGACATAGTGCTTAATAAGAGATGTTTTGAAGTTATTCAAGTTGTTCCAAGGGTGAAAGTTGGGCAGATATATTGGCAAGTTAAAATGGAAAAATAACGGTCGCGCCAGCAAGGTGACTGAAATTCTGATGGAATGGGGTATTCCAACGACATGAGAACATATGGATATTTTTTCCATCAACCACCATTTCTCTAGCAATTGCCTTACCATTTGCCAGACACTGTACTATCTGCTGAGAATACAAAGCTGACTAAATCCCTGCTTTTTCTCTCAAGGAATTTAGTTATATCAAAATTATTTCCAGAACTAGGAATGCATATCTATATTGGCTAATGGAATTGCATTAGATGGAGGAACTAATATCACACAAAGTGCCAGGCTCAGAAGTAGAAATGGAGTCAATAAGGAGGAGGCTGACTCAAGTGGGCCAGGCTGTAAGCAGAACCCCAGGTTAGCAGTGTTAAGGGCTGTTGGCTACAAGAGATCACGAGTGAGCCAGAAATCCAAAGAGAGGCAGATGAGTCAGAACCCAGGATGTGAATCCAAATACTGAGGAAATAGTGTCTGACACAGCAGCTCTTTAAACACTTCCTTGTAGAAGCGGTAGCTGAATGAAGAATAAGAAGATGAGTTTCAGGCAAGTCTCCGGGCTTTCTAAAAACATCAGATTGAAACCAGATCATGACAAAATGAGTAGTGAAGTGCCAAATAATCAACCATCAGGAAAGAAGTTTTCTGAATGGTTACAAGCTAGACTCATTCATGTGTCTATTTTTAATCTTTTTGTCCGCCTATGTGCATACACATGATCCTGGGATGATGATGTTTAGAAAACAATTTTCATGTGTATATTCAAGACTATATCTGGCTGCTAAAGAAAAGCAATCAGCTGATTTCCCTTGTCTTTTTGTTTTACTAATTAGGAGTTGGCTGGACCTTTAGTACAAGCTACCCCGTGGTCCATCTATTCATCCATCCACTCAGTAATCACTTATTACCAGCTACTAGGTGAAGGACCATCCCAGGTGATGGGAGGAAAAAAGATAAATAGACCCAACTCCGTCCTTGAGAGGTCAGTGTTGGGAAGCCAGTCTCAGTTTGGAGAACAATAGTGCAGAACACATTGATTGCAGCAACAGAATCTAGATCACTTTTCCTTCGTCAATAACTGTAAATGGGTATGCAGACAATAATCAATAAAGTGGTGCCTGCACAACTGTTACCAAGGAACTATTTAACTCAATTCCTTGATGCTACCGTCTCTGCCCAGCTGGGCCAGGTTGGCATTCTGATTGCTCATGAGGAAAAAAGAGGATGCAATACTCTAGTTCTTAGTATGCCAAGATGAAAGTCATCAATCTCAATCTCTGTGAAAGATGAAACTCTTTGGTAAAAAGAGCAGTGAGCTCTATCAGTCTTTCTAAGGCGATGCCATCTTTAAGATGATACAGAGAGGGCAGAGGCAGTGGAGGAGTTCAGAAGAATTTATATGGGGAAAAGGGAAATGATAAAATTTCTCCACCTATTTTACAAGAAGCTAAAAATAAGACAGAACATATATTAAACCCAAAGGCAACAGTGTTTTTTGAAAGGTATGTAGTGTACTCTAGGTGGTAAATTATTTGCTTGTCATATGTAAAATCATCATCATCTAACATGAATATCTTGCTTTTTAAGTCAGTTAAGCCTATTACATGGTTCAAATTAATCTATTAAAATGAAAATTTCACTTTCCTCTTCTCTTCCTCATATACTGCTAACCCTTCCCCTTTTTGACCGATATGTATATGCCGAATCTTTTTCATTTCTAACATTTACTAGTTGGCATGGCCAGTTCCCAGGCATAAAGCCTTTTAATTTTTAACACTAAAACTTATATTCATATAAATTTATATTCCAAGCAAAAGTCTTAGTATTAAGTACATCTTTAGTGAAATAGCTTACGGTGTCTCATCCAAAGTTTAGTAGAAATTAGGTATTTGATATTTGCTGATTACTTGATTCAAGAGAGTATTTTCCTCCATTGCTCTGCCAAATATCTGGGGTTTTGCTGCCTTGTGATCCCCAACACGGGTTATACCTATCTCTGTAACTGTCATATAGGAGCCACTTGGTAAATATTTGCTGAATTAAGAAATAGTGAAGGAAAATAGTGATTACTTGGAAGGCAATGCCAGATAGTAATGAAGAACCCAGATTTTGATGTCAGACTGCCTGGGTTTGACTCTTGGTTCTGTTGTTTGTTGGTAATAAGACCTTGGGAAAGTTGCTTAACTTCTTTGTATCTGTTTTCTCATCAATAAAATGGGTATAACAATACTACCTATCCCCACAGAATTGTTGCCTGGATCAAATGATTTAAGGTATGTGAGGCATTTAGAACATACTCAGCCATATCCATGTTAGCTGTTATTATCATCACTATCACTATCATTGTTATTCTGGAAGGCTGAGGGTTAGGAGAGAAAGGCATTGGCACAATGAGATTCAAAGAGGACACACATATTCTCCAGAGGAGTTAAGGACATATGGGTTTCTTTCTAATATTCAGCTTCCTCATTTATGCATGTATGGAGCAGATAATTCTTGCGAGGAAGAAAAGGGATTACGTGGCTTTAGTGGTCTTAGCAAACAGCTGTCTTCTCCTACTCCAACTATTTTTGCTTGGCTAAATCATGTTCATCTCTCAAGTCTTGCATTAGGCAACTGTTCTTCTAAGAAGCTTTCTTGACCTCAAAGTCTGGGTTAAGTACCTCTGTGATGCGCTCCTGCAGACTATTCCGTGGCTTCTGACACACTTATGGTTATCTTTATGCTAGTTTATGGTCTTCGACTGGGGATTTTCAGTTAGTTCTCTGTGTACCACCAACTCTTGGATCAGTACACAGAGGCATAGAGGAGTGATGCATAAAGATGTATTCAAAGTTTTGGAGACAGCACAGTGTGCAATATACTATATCAAGTTACCAACCCTGCATACCCAAAAGCTTATCATATCTGCCTTCTGATTCCACGCAAGGCTGTGGTTGGGATACTTTCTTGCAGAAAATAGCAAGGAAGAATTTGATGCATGCATCACCAATATATGTATGGTTGTTTATAAACAATATACATGGTATTAGTATATCCACATAAAGTCCACTCTAAAATGTACACAAATAGAACTACCATATGACCCAGCAATCCCACTACTGGGCATATACCCTGAGAAAACCAGAATTCAAAAAGAGTCATGTACCAAAATGTTCATTGCAGCTCTGTTTACAATAGCCCAGAGATGGAAACAACCTAAATGTCCATCATCGGATGAATGGATAAAGAAAATGTGGCACATATATACAGTGGAATATTACTCAGCCATAAAAAGAAACGAAATTGAGTTATTTGTAGTGAGGTGGATGGAGCTAGAGTCTGTCATACAGAGTGAAGTAAGTCAGAAAGAGAAAAACAAATACCATATGCTAACACATATATATGGAATATAAGGAAAAAAAATGTCATGAAGAACCTAAGGGTAAGACGGGAATAAAGACACAGACCTACTAGAGAATGGACTTGAGGATATGGGGAGGGGGAAGGGTAAGCTGTGACAAGGTGAGAGAGTAGCATGGACACATATACTCTACCAAACGTAAAATAGATAGCTGGTGGGAAGCAGCTGCATGGCACAGGGAGATCAGCTCGGTGCTTTGTGACCACCTGGATGGGTGGGATAGGGAGGGTGGGAGGGAGGGAGACGCAAGAGGGAGGAGATATGGGGATATATGTATATGTGTAGCTGATTCACTTTGTTATAAAGCAGAAACTAACACACCATTGTAAAGCAATTATACTCCAATAAAGATGTAAAAAAAAATAATAATAAAAAATAAAATGTACACAAAAATTAAAATTTCAAAAGGAGGACATTAACACACACACACACACACACACACACACACACACACAACAATGCCATTTACACCTTATTTGCTTAAGCTTGCATTATTAGAATTATCTTCAATCTGTAGTTTCTTGGCAGGAAATTTTGCTCATTTTCTGAGAGTTAGTTTAGTTAATACTAGAAAATAAAATCTGTAGATCATCTAAGCAGGGACACTTGAAACTGAACATAGCAGAGTCAGCCTTCTCTGAAGTGAGTCTTCTACTCTCCTTCAGCATACCTGGAATGTCCTATGCGACACTACACTAACCGACATACGTTTCAAATCAGGATACCAGGGTCAATCTTTGTATCAAGGATATTTTTGTTTGAAAAAATGCAAGTATAGATTTTCATTATCTCACTCCTCCATATCCAATTCATCAGCAAACACTGTCACCTATACCTTCAAATGCATTCAGAATCTGATCACTTCTCATCTTCTCCATCCAAGCCACCATATTTGTTCCAGGTTGCCATCATCTGCATTAGCATTATATGGCCTCCCAACTGGTCTTCCAGCTTCTGTCCAGGGCCCTGAACTTCAGGCAATGAGATCCCATTAAAATATGTGCCCTTTGTCTGCTCAAATATTTTCCCATCTCACTCAGAGAGAAAGCCTAGGACCTCTCTCTGTTACACAGGGCATTCTCTGACGATCCCTCATTACTTCTCTACTCCTTGCTCACTCGTCTTACACAGATCTTTCCTAAATGACTTCTGTGACTCTAAAGAAGAATGCATTGGCCTTCTCACTTAGCCTTAAGACAAAGGTGGAGGTGGAAGATGCATTTACCATAACTAAAGATGGTCAAGAAAGAGTTTCCCTGTGAGGTAGTCAGACACTGTGTTTCAAAGCCTTTCTACCACTAGACAGATTTCCTTCTGAGAAATTCAGCAGGCAGATGAAGACTGTCCCAAGCCAGTCCTTCTACTGATGGCCACCAGGACCATAAAACTTTTCTGTTGAATATATGTTTATTTACTACAAAATAATGGTTTTACTTAAAGAGGACATTTTCATTATTTAATTTTGCAGATAAAACTTTGAAAATTGTGCACATAATAAAGATTATTTGCAATACCCATATCTGATGCATCATCTTCACAACCACACAGTTTAACGTGAATTTAAATTCAGCCAGTAATTCTAAGGTGACAGTTTTATCTACAAAGCCTCCATTTGTATTTCAAGCAATTTGTTTAATGGAACAATTTAGAATACTTGTTTAAACTGATCCAAATAACATTAAAAAAAAAAGTTAAAGGAAATAAGTTTCAAATGCATTTTAATAATAGAAACCACTGCTGTTTTTTAAAGCAATGAATCTTAACCTTAAATGTGAGTGTTAATTACACAATTTCTTATTAAAGAGATTCAAGGAAGATAGCAATGCAATCGTTATAAAAATGTAAACTCAGATAAAATCCACCACTCTCCCATAAAATACTGATTCACAAATATTAAGACCTCAAATAAAATACACGCTGTGAAATGTAACAAGTGAAACACTGAAAAATAAGATACAAAATTATAAAGTTCAAACAATTCTCACTTTACTGATTTGCACCTCATGTACAAACAGTTCAAGATACCTGGTGATTTTCCTTATTAAAAGGGCTGAGATGGCAATGATTGAACACTCTGCATTTTCTTTGTTAATAGAAAGTATGATTTATGAGAAGGGAATAAAAATCTAAGAAAACCACTCGATAAATTATTCAATTTTCAGACCAAGCTGATTTAGAGCAAATTTCCTTCATGCTGCCAGTATGGGAAATGTAGCTTATTGGATAAGAACGCAGTGTTTAAGAGAATATCTGGGCTCGTTTCCTTGTTTTTAGTAATTTTGTGACTGTAGACAAGGCACATACCTCCTGTAAGTCCAGTTTATTCATTTTAAAAATGGAATAATAATAGGAAGCATGTCTCAAAGTACAAGATGTGCAACACCAGTGGCTTTCAAGATAGCTAGTATGGTGATGAACTTTTTTTGAAATATTATTTATTTTTATGTGTATGAGAAAGATACATAATTAGTAATGTCAACCTGAACATAAACAGAGGCTTATGTCAGGAAAAGCCTAGGTAGCACCATGGGAATCTCTCTTTCTCAGAGAGTAGTTCTTTTCAGCTGTACTTTGTGACTTCAATTCCATGAACATGGACATTTTTTTAAAAAACTGTAAAATTGTTTACACAGACAACTCAAATATTGGAAACAGAGCCTTAGGGTTCATGTGGATCATGTGAAAATAAAAGGAAAAAGTGAGCTAGCATTCCTAAATTACTTAGCCTAGTGTTAGAGCATATTAAGAATGTAATAACTTTTGTTGTTGTTAATATTATTTTTTCCTTATGACTATTATTGTCATATTACCATAATGCTAATAAACCAAACATAATCTACCCTGGCATAAAAGAAGTTTATGAGTATCTGTACAAAAAAAAATCATCTACAAATAATTTGATTTACAAATAAGATGCATCAAGAAATCAAGGAACCAAGAAAGAATAAAAGAAATTAGAAAAAAAAGATGGGGGAATGGGGAGCTCACAGAGGAAAAATGAACAAGGACCTGATAAAATCAAACAACATAAACCATTTATCATAAGAATATTTGATAAAATGATGTATGTTGCAGTGACACTGGGGTTAAGTAAATCTCCTAATAACATTTGAAGAATAATCATATCTGGTGAATAGCACGTACACCATCTTCTTAACCTTTAAATCAGGACATTTGAAATAAATAAAATAGCTTTTTACTTATTTATTTTTAAAAATTCCATGAAGTAATGCAGTATATACCACTAATAAAGGTGTAAAACTTTTCTTATAATTTTACTTAGTTCCTCTGAATAGTTTAAAAAATAGTTTTTTCCAAAAGGGGAAAAAATGGCAATGTTAATATCCAATATAATATTGCTTGGAAATTTTCCTCTTCAATGCTTATCTGCTTCCTATTTAATTGCAATTATAGTTAATATTTTCCTACAGGGAATATTTCCCAGGAAAATATATGCTCATTATTTTGTGAATATGTTATATTTATTTTAAATAAAATATTCTAAATTTCATCCACCAACATATAAAGTAGCTTTAATATTTTTGTGTTCCAATTCTTATCACAAGCTAACCCTAAAATTTCTTTTAACACTGGCAAAGGACTACTCAATAATGATCAAAAGATAGATAATATTTATTAAGATCCAGATTTTTTAGTCATAGTAAGACTGAGTTCCATAGAGTTAATAATTCTTATATCCGAGAACTAACTGGGGACAGAACAGGGCCCAATCTGGTGAAACTTCAAATAATGGGTAAGTCATGCGATAGCAAAACTCATAAAAAGTTTCACCTTGATAGCCTACCATGAATTTCTCACCCAGAAATGAGGACTATGGGCCAAGGGATAAGTTAGACACTAAAGTTTATGCAGCTCAATATCAAAAAAACAAACAACCCAATCCAAAAATGGGCAGAAGACCTAAATAGACATTTCTCCAAAGAAGGTATACAGACTGCCAACAAACACATGAAAGAATGCTCAACAGCATTAATCATTAGAGAAATGCAAATCAAAACTACAATGAGATATCATCTCACACCGGTCAGAATGGCCATCATCAAAAAATCTACAAACAATAAATGCTGGAGAGGGTGTGGAGAAAAGGGAACCCTCTTGCACTGTTGGTGGGAATGTAAATTGATGCAGACACTATGGAGAACAGTATGGAGGTTCCTTAAAAAACTACAAATAGAACTACCATCTGACCCAGCAATCCCACTACTAGGCATATACCCTGAGAAAACCAGAATTCAAAAAGAGTCATGTACCAAAATGTTCATTGCAGCTCTATTTACAATAGCCCGAATATGGAAACAACCTAAGTGCCCATCATCGGATGAATGGATAAAGAAGATGTGGCACATATATACAGTGGAATATTACTCAGCCATAAAAAGAAACGAAATTGAGTTATTTGTAGTGAGGTGGATGGAGCTAGAGTCTGTCATACAGAGTGAAGTAAGTCAGAAAGAGAAAAACAAATACCATATGCTAACACATATATATGGAATCTAAAAAAAAAAAAAAGGTCATGAAGAACCTAGGGGCAAGATGGGAATAAAGATGCAGACCTACTAGAGAGTGGACTTGAGGATACAGGGAGGGGGAAGGGTAAGCTGTGACAAAGTGAGAGTGGCACGGACATATATACACTACCAAACATAAAATAGATAGCTAGTGGGAAGCAGCCATATAGCACAGGGAGATCAGCTCCGTGTTTTGTGACCACCTAGAGGGGTGAGATAGGGAGGGTGGGAGGCAGGGAGACGCAAGAGGGAAGAGATATGGGGACATATGTATATGTATAGCTGATTCACTTTGTTATAAAGCAGAAACTAACACACCATTGTAAAGCAATTATACTCCAATAAAGATGTTAAAAATAAATAAATAAAGTATGGATAAGGCACAGAAATACCACCTAATGTGAGTTAACACACGATGAACACACTAGCTGTCTTTGGAGAGTTGGAAGAAACCTACTAAATGACACTACAGGTGCCTCTTCAAGTGAATCAAGAACACAAATATAGTCATTGAAAATTAATTTAAAAAGGAATTTTTCTACTTCTTGCTTGAAAGGTGTAACACAACTACAATTTTGTGATATGATCAAAAAGAAGTGTCTTAAAGTGGGTGAATTTGCCAGATAATTAAAGCTAATTTCTTGACAACAAGTAAACAAATGACTTGAAATTGCCATTGAGTTTTAACAAATTACTTATTGAATTTACCAGCCTTGCTGACTGTGTTGGCATTAGGAAATATTCTATTTTGATCTTTGCCCTTTACTGAAAAAGCCTTTTCCTGCTGCATATACTCTCTCACTACATAATGCTCTCTAGCCAGTAATCTTATAAAAATAATAAGAAATAAATATAATGCATTTTTAAGAATGACACCTGTTTTAAGAGTTAACATTTTAAATATAGCAACATTTCTCTGAGTCCCAAATAAAAATCTCTTTCAACCTGAAACATGTCAATTTGTAACATGTTTTCCTGACAAATATATATATTTAATCATATTATAAATTCATTTGTTCATCAAAACCTTACTAATGAAGTTGAAAATCAAATTTTTGCTTAATGTTTTTTTTAACTGCTTTTTAATTTTCATTTTTAAGTCACAGCTAACAGGCTGAAAAATCAGATGGCATTTTACAGCAGAAATTTAGATTCAGTTGCTAGTCAAAACCATAAACACTATGATTATAAAGTTACAATGATAAAATTTGTTATAGAAAGAATCAAGTGGTCCAACTGTAAAACAGTGCAATTTTAGTTTGTAGTACATTTCTTACTCCCAGAAAAGAAAAAAAAAAAATGGCACATGGCTATTACCATGGTATCAAATGAAAACAAATTTAGGACCCATTGTTATCAGGGTATCCTTATAATGTATGTCCCATTAAGCTATTACTGTTAGTTCTGTTTTCATTTTTACTGACTTAACTTTAAAACATTTTAATAAATAACATACATTTTTTTCTGTAAAGAATTTTTTAATTATAATAGAATTTAGAATTAGAAACTTGACATATGAGGAAATTGATAGCAGAAAAGGTCAGAAACAGGGCACTTGGCTTGGTTTTTGCAGAAATGATACATTGTGAACTCATTCTCAAAATGTTCCGAGTAGTAGAAAAAGTTCTGATGAAAGAGCATACCAATAAATTTTGCACTTACTTTGCAGAGGCAAAGTGTCTGTAATACACTGTAACTCTGGCTCCTTGGCCCATTTCTTTGGCAGGATCTGTGTCATCTCATAGTCACCATTCTCTGCCACCAACACTGGATCACTGTTGACTGGTGTCTTTCTTAAGGTTTTCATGTGCTGTTGAACTTCCGCCAAAAGAACAGCTTGTATTGCTTCAGTTACCTGTAAAGTTTTTTTCTTTTTTTTAATGAATTATTTTTAGTGTTATCACAAATGCTTGGAGTCTTACATATAACCCAAAGTCTAGAATTTTGATTTGAATAAGTCTCACATAAGTTGGAATGCTCCATTCCACGAAAATTGCCATCTGAAACAATTGAAATGCAGTTACTGAAAATTGGCACACAAATCATCATACTGTTCTTTTAAAAAAACCTCAGAAGAATGTAAAAGGAAAGTTTAAAGGGAGTTCTCAATTCTTTCTCATAAAATATTTTCATTTATACCAGAAGATAAAGAAACTTTTAATATATCACATTGTTCTGAAAGACAGGTTTAGTTCCTCAATGTCTAGCTCTAAAACACGATTTAGCTAAAAACCCTTGATTTAAACTAGGTTGAATACAGAAAGTTAAAGACAAGACTTTAATAGTAAATCTCACTAAACTGTGTGTATGTGTATATGGTTTTACATGGCTTAAAATACTGCAAAGCCTGCCTTCTGATTATTGTACCTACCCAGTCAAGGACCTGTGGTTGAGGGAAGGGGAAGGGAGATATTTAGCACAGGGCATCTAATCCAATATGTTCATTTTTAAAATGAAGAACCTGGGATGTGACATCCCAAGTTCCACACAGACATGGTGGACAGGCCTTCTAACCCCTGATTCTATGTCCTTAGTAGTATATGTCCTCCCAAGGTTCTATACTCTTACATCTCCGTAAAAAGCCAGTGACAGTACCTTAGCCCCTTCCTAGTAAGAGATGAGGTAAGGTCCAGGAGTTAGGTAGAGTTCAAGGAAAGCCAAGACCTGAACTGGTGAGAGAAAAGGAAGGGCACTGCTGATCTAGATGAACTTGGGACACCTTTCCAATATCCTCCCCTGGCTGATTGTTAAACCTTTAACATAGCCACGTCCCAATGCCTACTCTTTTCCCTTCGAAAGCCTATCCTCTGTCAAGATGACTCATGTTCCATAATTGCCATCATCCCCTCTGCCTTATTCCTAGTCTACCCATAGGATGCCTAGAGCTAGGGCTTTGGGACAACACCACTGAAACTGGTGATCGAGAGATGCTAATGCCCAAAACAGAGTAGGTATTCATTTAAATATTTATTCAGTCCCTTTTATGTGTCCTGGTAGCATGTGAGACCTTTAGGTTCCAGGGACACTTGAGAGTTTTTGCTGATGGCAGGTGCTAGGTGAACTACAGGAGTAGAAGGAACTGGGTTCTAAACTCTATTCTAGAGTTTTAAATATAGGGAGCTTCCTGAAAGTATCAGAGGAGCTGCCTGATCGCTGATCATCCCCCTATTCTTGTCCAGTCAGATGCTTGGTTGGGTAGTGAAAAAAGGCTAATGAATGATATGATTTTACTATTGCATACCAAATCTATTAACATTGTAGTACTGCCTGTCACAATACAGGTACATAATGCTTACATCATGTGAGGAGATACTCAACACTGTGAAAGCTGTTGCATACCATGAACACAACATAGAATTCTACACATTATGATACTGATGAGTCATGCTTATTAATATCTACCATATGCTGAGATACATTGTATATTAACTATTAGCTATGATATCTATTAACATATACTATTCTATATCACAATAAGTGAATCATGCTTATCATGTAGATATTATGATGGGACAACCTGTATTAATTATTCATGGACAATTTTACAACACTGAATTTATGTCACTTTAATTTTGCCACACATTTATTTGATAGGACTGCTTCAAATAAGTGGTAAACAGAGCTCTCAATCTGACATGAGAAGGTCCAAGTTCCTGATTTGACTATGACAGTTAACTACAAATGTAACTTTTGACAAGTCACGTACTTCTCTGGGACTTCATGTCCATACTTATAAAACAGTCTGTGATGCTGAGAGAGGCTAGGATGAGAGCTTTCAATCACAGAAAGCTGTATGGAACTTGTTTCTGTTCATACCTATAAAAATCAGGAAGATATTAGAGGAAATCCTCAGAACTGTAATACATCCAGACTATGGTCTATCCCTCAGAATGGGCAGTTTGGCCATATGCTCCCATGGGATTATGGATGCCCTCTCACAACTGTGATTTAGAAAGTCCTCTTTCCACTAGATATAATATTCTATAACTTGGTTTAATATGCTTTCTTAAAAAATACAGGGATTTATGCAGCTTCAATTAACATTTCTAATTATTAGATTTATACATCATGACCATATTTTTTTTTACCTGTTAAATTTGGAAACTTTTTGACCTATTTGTCACTACAAATGCATATTGCAGGAATAATCAATATGAGTATCATTAAAAAGCAAGATGAAGCAGAAGCAGCAGAATGAAACATATTAACCACAATGAGCAGGTTACTCAGAGCCACAAAACTTAAAAGTGAATACAGAATGGCACATACCCAATTGGAGACAAACTCAAAATATACGCTTTGTGCTCAGTGTGAAGTCAATACACAGAGAAATGGTACAACTTATATAAGCATATAATAATGTTACAGTATCTGGTATACAGTGAGCCCTAAAACCAGGCTAATGGAATTGAAATAGATATTGTATACTTTAAAAATATACACTATAGAAAGTAAAATTTAATGATAGTTTCTGACTGTCAGTACTTAAGTGTCTCTAGCATATAAACAGAGTAGATAAATTTTGTAGATAGGTAGTAGGCACAGAATTTTTCCCAACAAAATATAAAATCTGTAGACATTGTTTTATATAACTTTGTGATGTTAATACTGAGCTAAAATTGAAAGCACTATGGCTATAAAGCTGTCTTCCAAACGCATATACAGTTTTCCTGAAAAGACAGATACGCAAAGCATTACACGCTTATGAAGGAATGTGCAGATTTAAAATAAGGTTTAAAAATCCATTGGTTGGGAAAAGAGAGCTACATCTGGGCCATATACATTTTACTAGAAGTATTACTATGCCATAGCAAGCTAAAAATGTTAATGGTTTTCTACCAACACCTTGAAACAGCAAAGTATTGTAAGATAGTACAGAGTATTATAAAGACTCTTAAGGGCCCCTGTGGCCTGCTTGTGGTTTCAGTGTCCAGATTTTCTGGTATAAAAGCACTTTCCCAACACTCAGGCTCACACGAGCCTTTCATGTCTTGCATCATCTCCTGGACTAGCAATACTTCTCTCAGGAGGCCTGGATGTCATGATTTCACCCACTAGTGTCAGATTATAAAATCCAAAGGATGTTAGTGCTGCTTCAGAAACATGGAAGTTAGCAACCCCAAAACCTGCTGTTGCTTCTCCAGCATTTATTTCTATGTTGTGTATATTTCATGTGTGAGAAACAAAAAACAATCTCCAGACAAACTCATTCATCTGTGAAATTAACTCATCCTTACCCATTCCCTTAAAGGTACACCCCCTTCAATTTCTGAAGTAGGATTATGCTCTTTTTTACAAAATCATTCCATTACCACCTAGTGTTCCTAAAATACATTAAAAAGCAGATTCAAGTTAACATGATTTGACTAACTGCTTAAATGAACAGCTTTATAAGGAATTTGAGGATTGGTTAATGAAGCATTTATACGGATACTTGCAAGAGCCTCTGTTTTTCCTGAGGGCCCGAGGAATTCTCATTCTCACTTTACACATGAGTAAAATAAATAATCAACAAGTTAAACCTATCTTCCAGAGTCATTCATCAGGTTAGTGGCAGAAATGAGAGGAGAATTTTGAAGCTTAAACTTCATACAGAGTGAGGAATAAATGCTCTAGTAATATTTGTCCTGCTGCCAGCATTTTACACAAGGTCATAGAATCATAGAACCTTAAGTTCCATTAGTCCAAACATATCCAAACCACATTAAAATTTATTTTAAGGTCAAACGAACAACTACAAAAGATCTTTAATTAGAGAAACTCAGGATAACTGTTTGATTGAATTCTTTTTTCCTTAAGAATTGTTTTCCCTGTTGAGAAATTCTTTGGCTACTGGGGAAAAAAAAATCCCACCTTTGATAGAGACTCTTTTAGGTTGACTGTAATTACGCTGGTAAAGTCAACATATACTAATATTTATTTGATTATCACAGATGCTTTTTGCATAGCTATTCAGTCATTCATTAAATATATATTGACTGGCTACTGTCACTGGTGAAAGGGGTGAGACAGGCAAAGTCCCGGCTCTCAGCAAGCTTCTGTTAGCAGAAGCAAGCAAAAAAAGAAAATGGTATAATCTCCACTGAAAGCAAACACAACAAAGAAAATAAAACTGGATAATGTGATGGTAACTGGAGCATGGGGCAGCAAGGTAGGGTGACAATATTAGATGGAGTGATCAGGGAAGACTTCTCTGAGGAGTTGGCTTTTGAGCAAATACCCAAATGATGAATGGAAAAAATGAGAATTCCAGCCTGAGAGAATAGTAAGGTCCTGAGGTGGAAATGAGCTTTGTATGTTCTGGAAATTATAAGCAGATCAACGTGGCTAGTAAGAATGGGGGAGAATGATGAAGAAAGAGGTTAGGCGAGGGGCAAATCATGTAGGCCATGGCTTTAATAACCATCCCAACTGTGTTTATTTGGTTTTATGGTGTCAGCCCCCATAATTTGTTCTGAGTTGACTTTCTTTGTTTTCCTGTAACCAAAATTAACCTTTGTAATTGGAGTTATTGCTATTCTTGTCTTGCAAATTTGACATTTATTAAGCCCATGAAGAATAAAGTTCCAATAAATATTCATCTAATCAATGCACAGATATTTATTGTACAATGTTCAAAGCTATCCACAAAAAGATCCTTAAAAGAAGAAGAAAGACTTAAATTGGACATTGAGGAAACCAACTCTCTATATCAGCTCACAGATGAAAAGGATAGAAAAATGATTTCTAATTATACCTACCAAATTCACAAGCCTAGGGACTTTTATATCCAATTTTGAAATCAAATAGTAGACATTTCTGGCACCAACTGAAACCTCAGTGGGCAATAAGTTACCTGTAACAACATAAACATCCCTTCCTCAGACCATTCTATTCATGCCTCTTAACTTGGTACATCCTTGCATGTTATTTTCCACTTTTCCCTCATTATTAGTCTCTGCGTCAGTCCTATTAAATGAAATACCCTGGAAGAAAATATGTGAGGACAAGAGTACCTACTCATGTATACTCTCAGGTAAAGGGGAGTATGAATGAACCACAGCAGCAAGGAACTCTTCAATAACTTCAAGAACATGAACCGTATCATACCTGGACAGACTGGTCTTTCCAACTGGAAATTAGCTTCAAAAGTGAAACGTCAGCTTCAGGTAGATGGGATTCACTCTTACCTAGAAATATATAGAACACATTTATATCTTCAGAGTATTACACATGGATGCAGCCCAATGATCTTCAACCCTGGCTGCACATTAGGATCACCTAGGGAGCCTTTTTTTTCCCCACAAACGCTGATGCCCAGGTTCAATCTTCCAGTGATTCTGGTTTAATAGGTCCCTGAGTGAGGGTGGGGCAGGCATTAATACTTTTTAAAAGTATCTCAGATGATTTTCATATATAGCCAGAATCAAGAAACATTAATTAACTTTATATATATATATATATATATATATATTTCTAACAATTATACTAATACACATTCACATAAAATCAAATTCATCTTTATACCTTAAACCTATTTCAGTACCTTTTTGCCAACAAAATACAATGACCAACATTCCCCCCAGAACAGATCACTGAATTTTACAATGCCTTCCTCATACAAATAATCCCTGAAATTCTACCTTGCCATAAATCAGTATCTATCACACAGAAAATCCTGTAAAAGACTTCCTTTGATTCGTCCTTACCGAGCCATATACTCTGATCAATAGGTATAGCACTTATGTTTTAATTTGACTCATTTTGTTATGTATTGTTTCTTTTTAAGTTTGCCCTTTTAAATGTCCTTTCTATCTATTTGCGCTAATGTTCAGTGTGAAATTTTAAGAGTGAGCTATGGCTTGGTTTATTTAAATTGATCCATAGAGTGTCCGACAGTTCCCTACACAAAAAAAGTGCCCTTTCATTAATTGAAAATGAACATATTATCATCCAAATGAAAAAATCAATGAATTAAGACTTTCTGATGGCTAAAGTATATTATCTAGGTTCCAGATCCAGGAGTGAGATAAGGAAGAGTGATGCAGGCTTGCACTGGAGGGAAAATTGCTATAATTGTCTATTTAAATTAATGTTTGAAATCCTGGATCAACTATTTAAATTAGTATTAGTCCAAGATGCTTTTCATTGAATTACCATTTTATATATTAATAGATATGTGTGTGTGTGTATATATATCTCACATTAGTGGTGAAGGGAAATGTAATAGAAGGTATTGATATAATGTAAACTGACAATATGAAAGAAATCTATAAGAAACTTCTGCTCATTAATATCATCATTTTCTCCTGATGGAACCTATGATGTGAATTCGAAATGCCCAAGAACAGTACATAAAAGATGTGATATGATACAACACTATGAGTTTGAAGTTGTATTTTCCATTTATTCATGAGCACAGCAGGTAACAGAGCATTTTCTTTTGATCGCTTTCCTTTCTCCCTCTCTCACTTTGTTGACCTTGTGATTCCACCATCAAAGCTAAGTATCGGTCTCAACTATAACTACTTACTGGCATCATGGGGTACTTCACAGCACACTTGAATGTGATGTTAAAATGTTAATATGAGATGGAAATGAGAGCCAACTTTTCTTGGCAATAACAGTGAGTTAAAGAATTAATTATAACTTCAGGGGGAAGGATAAAAAGAAAACACCCCAGGTTTCCTCAGGCTTGGACTTTATAGAATTAATAGCATGAAGTGAATCCCTCCTTTCCCTTCACCTCCCATCTGGAGACTATAAAGCATAAAACTATGTTCCCTTAGTACCTAACTGAATTTTAAATGCTATAAATGCCACCTCTCAACATCAGGGAGATTGTTCAGTAATAACACTAGTTGCTTAGGCTGCTTTTGTTGGGAAGTCATAGGAAAAGTTGGGGCCTCCTTGGCTCTGGCTAGCAAATCCCTAAGTCTCTGCAGAAACTACGTATACTGCACCTTAAATTCTATGTTATAAAAAAAATGAAAATTAGAGCAAATAACCCTAAAAAGGGCTACTATCTAAGGAGAAGGCTGGCAATCCAGACTGGATCATATAGAGGAATCATGACTTGTAATCATAAATATGAGAAGTGGCCTGACATAGTGGAAAGAACAGGGGTATGGAATTAGACAGAGTTGGACTGGAATCCTAGCCCTTCAGCTTGTCGGCTGGTTGACTATGAGTGAATCATCTAACTTCTCTGAGTCCCAATTTTCTCAAGGGTGTAACAGAGATAGATCCTCCTACTGTGCACTGCTGTTTATATATTATTTGAGGTAATATATGTAAAGTCATTGGCATACTCTTTGGACATACTAGGGGCTTAATAATTGGAAGCTATTAATAAACTCTCACTTTAAAATATCCCAAACGAATATTCTTTACAGTAGCCCTGAGAGGGCCATTGTGCAGTGTTGTTCAGGTCATACCAATGTATTGATCACATACTGCACAACTTTGGAAGCAAAATGCACATCAATTCTGGAATCTTATTCCCATTTTACAAATGCAGTAAATTCGGCTTTTAAAGGAGTAAAAGATACACCCAAAGTTAAGTAGTAAGTGGCAGAACTTGATCTTGAACCTTAGTGGTTTATCTCCAAAACCATTGTTCTATTTTCTATTCATCCATTAATCCAAAAGTACTTGCTTAATTCCTTGCAGGCATTGTTCTAGGAACTGGGGACACAGCAGTGAATAAAACTGTCATAAAAACAATAACCTAGGGAGGGTGGGAGGGAGAGAGATGCAAGAGGGATGAGATATGGGAACATATGTATACGTATAACTGATTCACTTTGTTATAAAGCAGAAACTAACACACCATTGTAAAGCAATTATACTCCAATAAAGATGTAAAAAAAAAACAAAAAAAAACCCCCAATAACCTCCCTGGAGCTTACATTTGAGTAGCAGGAAGTAGGTGGCAAATGGAAAACTGCTATACAGCATGTCAGATAGTGAAAAGGATTATGATAAAACAGGGAAAGGGGTAGGGTATGGGGGGGAGAAGGGAGGGCACCTTCACTGATAAGATGGTATTGGAGGAGGAATTGAAGGATGGAGGATGGAGGTGGGGAGCAGCAGGTTGACTTCTGTGGAATCTGGAGAAAGGGCATTCTAGACAGATGGAACAATCAGTGCAAAGACCCTAAACCCTGCCTGTCATGTGTGGGTAAGAGTTAAAAAGCCCAGCAAAGCTGGAAGGAGTGAAGCGGGATGAGTACAAAGAGATGAGGTCAGATGGAGGTGTGTCTGATGACGAAAGTAGAGCAGCCAGGTTATACAGGGCCTTGTGAGCTATCCTAAGGACTGTAGCTTTTATTCAGAGTGAAACATAAGCCACTGAAAGGTTTTAAACAGTAGCATGAGGTTCTGACTTAGTTTCAAATAGATGACTCTGGATGTTTGGTTGGGAATAGAGTGTAGGAACCAAGAATAGGAGCAGAGGGTAGTTAGGAGGCTTCTGTATCCAGGCGAGAGGGGATGAAGGCTCACACCAGGGGGCTGGCTATGTAGGTGGAGAGAAGCAGTCAGAATCTGGGATGTATTCTGGAGGTAGAACCAACATGATTACTAAAACATTGGATGTGGGGTACAAGAAAAAAGGGGAAAGTCAATATGACATTAAAGTTCTTGGCCTAAATAACTGTAAAGATTGGATTGTCATTTAATGAGATGTCAAAAATTTGGAGAAGCAGGTTTTAGAGATGAATTAGCCATTTGGCATCAAAAGAAAATCTAAACACCAAGACTGTTACTCAGAATTCAAGGACCATTATATAATCTTCTGAAGTAACTGTAAAACTCTCTAATATAATAATTACTTATTTGGTAATAAAGATATTGATATAGTAAATTCCCCATAAATCACATATGACCTTAATTTAATATTCAAGTGTTTCCTTTGCTGAAAAGTTTCAGACTTTTAGGTATTTCAAAGATCATTTGATGAAATCTATCATATTACATGTCTTATAAGATATTTACTTTAATAACAAAATTTCATGTATATTTCAAATATAGACAGAATACAAAACTATAACCATGTAAAATACAGACTGAATCAAACAATAAACATGCACACTTCTTATTCTAAACTGTAGGGTGCTATCCAGTTATAGCACTTTTATTTCATAGAAGAAAAAAAATTATTAGACTGTATCTGTAACTCCTTTACCATTTCGTAAATAACCGTAGAAGCTTGAGATATTTAAAATATCATTCCCAGGACTTTTCATCTTCTTATGCACAGACTCCATTGTGAAAGAACTGTTGAAATAAGATTCAAAGGATATTATTAAAGATGTATAAAAAACATTTTGAGAAATAAATTGACAATATGACTGCATGAGCACTTTAACAAATTTGGGAATTGAACACATTATTTTTAGCAATATCTTTGACATTATTCTCTTCAGTGAATCTTTTTTCCCCACTTTAACTTACCTAAAACCCTAACCCCAAGTGAATTGTGAATCTTAGTTTACCAGAATTATCTTGTGATCCACTTTTACTGGAGGGACCTTGCGACTTTAGGTCATGTGATTTGTGGCTAACGTAATAAATTTTTGAATCCTAATATGTTCATAGCTGCCAAAAAATTATCCCCAGGTACCATCAGGACTTGATGAAGACAGGCTTTACCCTAGTCCATTGATTCGATGAGAGGACATTCAGATACTATCCAGGGATATTCTCATAGGCAGATAGCTCTTTCCTTAAAATTCAGTTTCGTCACACACTCAGTTGTTAAGCATACAAAGATTTCTCCACCTTTACAGCCACAGTGAAATGTTAGCAAAATGGCCAAATTTATTGGAAGGATTTGGAGTGACAAATCCAATACACATTGTTTTGATTTCCCTAAATATAACATGCAGTCTCCAATAGCAGATCAAATCTGAAATGGCTTATTTAGGGAAGCAGTCTCTAATCCTGACACCGCCATTCAATAATTTGTTTTAATGCAGAATTTTGTAAAGATTAACTAATGTGTGGCAATGATTTTAAGGCCATTTAATGGAAAGCATGCTGAAAGCCCTTAATCTCCCCTAAAGGGCACCAGATATATCCTTCACATCCTGTATTTAGTATCTGGAACAAACTTAGAATGAAAACCTCTGGCGACAATAACTGAATCCCTCATCTGCTCTTGTGGGATCATGATTAGGCTAACAAATATAAGTTGTTTTTAAGAATTTGAAAAAATCTTGATGATCACCTATTCTATTCATCTCATTTTGTAAATGAGGAAAGCAAGGCCCAGAGGGGCTAAGTGACTAGTCCAAAGCCACATGACTAGTTTAACAACAAAACCAGGGTTCATTCTCAGGTTTTCAGGCTTGGCTGACTACAATTTTTTTTATCATACTTTAGGTGTTATTTAATTTTCTTAGTAATAGAAAGAAAAGTGCCTAACTGAAATTAAAATACATATATATTATATATATAAATTTTAAATATGAAGTTATATATTATATAAGTGTATATATATATATATATATATGTATAGTAATGAACAGAAGAAAAGAAAATAGAGGAAAATTAAGTATATGAATAATGAAATTCACAGTCTCTGTTTTCTCATTATTAGGGCCACCAAACAGAAAATGGAAAACCCTATAGCTTGGAAGCATTATAATGATAGGGAGCTTAACACTGAATCTACATAATCCATATGGATTTGCTACCAGACTGTAGGTTCACTGAAGGCAGGAACTCTATTATCTAGTACCTGACACAGATATTTGTTGAACTGAGCTCTTACCAAAGAATAGAAATGTCAAGGACTATTTACCACCATGTACTGAGCAGTTCAAACGGCACATCTTCTATAAAGGCTTTCTGATGGTTTCATCTCACACTAATTATTCTCTTTACTCTGACCACCTATAATACTTACCTATACTACAAATATTTCTCCTTGTTCCTTCAGTGTTTTCAACTTATTTCATGTGCATTATCTTCATCATTTCAGTTAGTTCCTACCCAAATGAGAAATTTATTTATATTTCCTCTATGAGCTAGTGTTAAAGACATATTCAGGGCTTCCCTGGTGGCGCAGTGGTTGAGAGTCCGCCTGCCGATGCAGGGGACACGGGTTCGTGCCCCGTTCTGGGAGGATCCCACGTGCCGCGGAGCGGCTGGGCCTGTGAGCCATGGCCGCTGAGCCTGCGCGTCCGGAGCCTGTGCTCCGCAGCGGGAGAGGGCACAGCAGTGAGAGGCCCGCGTACCGAAAAAAGTCAAAGGGTTATATGAGAATTAAATGGTAAAAAAAAAAAAAAAAAAAAAAAAAAAAAGACATATTCAGTAAGCACTTGATGAATTGAATCCAATCTTCTAACATCAGACTACGAAAAAGTATATTGAATTTTAGCAGTGGGAGAAGGTAAACACAGAGTCAAGGTTAGCAATCAGGCTCTGGAGTTAGATTGATGCCCAGCCTTGAATCAGCTTGTAAGGCTCTGAATTAATATTGGGGTTGATACTTTCTCTCCATAAGCCTCAATATCCTCATCTATACAATAAGCAAAATAATCGTACCTAAACCCCAGCTTTGCTGTGCACATGAAGTGAAATCATGTATGTAAAGGGCTTACATGGTGACTAGTAGATATTAAACACTCAAAAAACAATGCCTATTACTACTAAACTGTACTTTCTATAAGTGAATTAATGATAACCTCTTCTATTTTAATATGCTGAAGTATGAATTAAACAGTGGGATTTGAGGTACGAAATTTTCAAATTTTTCCTTTCCTAATGATATATGAAGTATATCATCATAGGCATTTATTTAAATGTTTTTTGTTCGTACTTAATTCACAACAAGTATAATGGATTTCAAGGTGTGTGTGAATCTATCTACCTATCTATCTATCTATTGAATCATTCAGCATCCAGTACTGTGAATTTCCTGGCACATATTATGAGAGCAATGGATATTTGTTGGATGAATAAATTTTTAAACATATAGATTTATTGCCCAAGTGTCTCCAATCTCAAAGAATTAAAAGGAAGATTTTCTTAAAATTGTTTTAAGCTAAAGGAGATGTTGCATATTTACTCTTCATCTAAAGGAAGGAAGGAAGGTAGGAAGGAAGGAAGGAGAGGAGGGAGGGAGGGGGAGGAGGGAGGTTAGAGAGCCAAATATAACAAATAATGATAATTTTTAATGTCGTAAATAAGAATAGTCAAAATCTCTAAGCATGTCTTACCTGTCAATTCCACATGCCAGTTCTAAAGGCATGTTAACTAACTTATTAACTAAAAATAGTTTGCTCAATAAGTAAACTATAGTGTTTGGCTCTTGCAAAGAATCAGAATTATTTTCCGGTCTTCTTGGCATCCCAGCCTGATTTGGAAGAGTGGAAGTGTATTTATTTGACAAGTCCAAAACTTTTCTGGAAAACAAATTTACTTTTGAATAGTCTTTTTTCATTTCAGCATTGCATAAATCCCAACCTGGCAGCATCAATGAGAAGTGATCTTCATTTGAAGCAAGTCCTAAAGAAACGGGACCCTGAAGCTTTAAAATATTGAGATGCTTAATACAAAGATTGTCTAATTCTTTATCCACTCCCCATGGCAAAAGGCAAGATAGGAGCAATTTAGCTGTGTCTATTGTGAGGTTGGCATTGACTTTTCTAGATTGCTTAGGGTGCATCTTTTTGGAGCTCTTTATTTTCTTCTGCCTTTTAATGCCATCATTTTCTTCTGATAACTTCATGGTATTTTCTCCTTGAGCTGGGCTTTCACTAACAGGCTTGGCTTGTGCCTCCACTGAGAGAGGACCACAGGCAGTTTTATTTCTTTTCAGTGTCAGTGTTTTCTTCTCTACTGTGCTTTTGGCTCTTCTCAGGATCTCACTGCCATAGAATGAATTGGAAGGGTCAACGTCACAGATTGGAGTTGGCAGCAAAAGTTCAACAAGGTTTTCCAGATCAAATAGAAGGATATGAAAACCAATGTTACTCCATTTTGTCTTCACAGGCAAGACGTTAAAAGGTCCTGAGAAAGACTTGGCATCAGCGACCTAAGGGAGATTTTAAAAATTTATGTGTCAAAGTTCTTATTTTTAAGTGATTTTATTAAAAGTTCCATGATATTAAAATGGCATAAAAAGAAATTAAGTAGCAGCACAACCCAAGGCATTTTAATTTTTTGCCTTAGCTATAAAAATTCCCCTCTAAATTCAACATTCTATATTCTAATTTTTTTGGAAAACTTTTCCTTTCTAAAACTTTCATTTTTTCCTCTAAAAAATATGAATTAGGCCTATAGAGTAAGATGGCATCAGATTAACTTTCTTCCAGATACACTTTCATATCTTCTTATCAGTATATCCATGAAAACATACAATAGGGGAAAAGTGGGTATGAAAATTGAGAACAGTTAGAGCACCTGCAGTAATTTAAGAAGTCTTTTAACAAAAATGGTTTCTCGAAATTTGTTTAAAATTTTTAATAATTGGAAGTAACCTAAATGTGAACCAGTATCAAATTGCTTTTTTTTTATTTTAAAGGCTCGCCTTGTGGACTTGCATTTGTTCTTTCTCTAAGATGATTTTGCCCTAGATACTGGCATGGTGGGCTCCCACAATTCAGTTATGTTCCTGTTCATTTAGGGTGCCTTACTTGAGTACCAGATACTCTCATGCCAACCTATTACTCTCTGTCTTCTTCCTTGCTTTTTTTCCTTCATAGTACTAATTATTACCTTATGTTATATGAAATATTTATTTGTTTACTCTATATTTTCCCCAGTATCATTCAAACTCCACCCCTGGTGTTTTGTGCATCCCTTTGTTCCCAATGCCTATAAAATAATGCTACTATACAGTATTATTATTACTATACAGTATTATAAATATTTGTTGAATGAACAATTAGTATATATATACAATGGAATATCATCCAAATATATTTAAATGTTGGTGTACAACTATATTTTTGGGGGAAAATGTGTTCTATTAGGCAGGAAAAAATTCCTTTTTGTAAAACTATGGGACTTCCCTGGTGTCGCAGTGGTTGAGAGTCCGCCTGCCGATGCAGGGGACATGGGTTCGAGCCCTGGTCCGGGAAGATCCCACATGCCGAGGGGCAACTAAGACCGTGCGCCACAACTACTGAGGCTGCACTCTAGAGCCTGTGAGCCACAACTACTGATCCTGCATGCCACGACTGCTGAAGCCCGTGCTCCTAGAGCCCGTGCTCCGCAATAAGGGAAGCCACCGCAATGAGAAGCCTGCGCACCGCAACAAAGAGTAGTCCCTGCTCGCCGCAACTAGAGAAAGCCCGCACGCAGCAACGAAGACCCAACGCGGCCAAAATATAAATAAATAAATAAAAACTATGTACGTATGGATATGTAGATATTTTTAAAGGTTGATATAATACATACATATGTACGTATATAAATATATGTATATAATAATATATAACATATATTATGTATTATATATGTTCACTATAATAGTAATATAAATATATATGTGTATTTAGTCACAAGGGACAGATACCAGAATATTGACAACAGTTAATTGGGAAGAGGGAATTAAAATGATGTTGTCCTTTAGGGGGTTTTGTTTTGTTTTTTTGATTTAGATCTTTGAAAATTTTCAGTGATGATATATTTTAAAATATTTAAAAAATTTAAAAACCATTAAAAAATTTTAAAGTAAAATAGCAAAATGGGGGCAACCTTAAAAAGCACTTTTTTTTTTTTTTTTTCGTTACGCGGGCCTCTCACTGTTGTGGCCTCTCCCGTTGTGGAGCACAGGCTCCGGACGCGCAGGTTCAGCGGCCATGGCTCGTGGGCCCAGCCGCTCCGCGGCACGTGGGATCTTCCCAGACCAGGGCAAGAACCCCTGTCCCCTGCATCGGCAGGCGGACTCTCAACCACTGCGACACCAGGGAAACCCAAAAAGCACATTTTTTTTCACCAATAAGATAAGGGATTGCAAGGCAGAAATAGAGACACAGATGTAGAGAACAAATGTATGGACACCAAGAGGGGCAAGTGGGGGCGGTGGTGGGATGAATTGGGAGATTGGGATTGACATATATACATTGATGTGTATAAAATTGATAACTAATAAGGACCTGCTGTATAAAATATTTTTTTAAAGATAAGGGATAGTACAATTATTTTATTTTTTAAAAACATCTTTATTGGACTATAATTGCTTTACAATGGTGTGTTATTTTCTGCTTTATAACAAAGTGAATCAGCTATACTTGCAAATCAAAAAAAAGTACTACATAGATTGAAAAATGGGCAAATAGCATCAATAGCAATTCACAAATAACATTCAAAGTAAAATATAAAACATGTTTACCACGAGTGGTGATCAAAAAGTGAAATTAAGACAACAATACCATTCACTACCTATTAATTTTGCAAAGGGAGTTTCTTACATTATTTTATTTTGTAATGTTTAATACACACAAATAATATATAAACCATACATTTAGTGTTTTTAGGATCATCATGTTGTATACTAAGAAACATGGACAAAACTATAGAGCATGATTATTCATAATTGACCCAAACTAGAAACAACCTACATGTCCATCAACAGTGGAATGGATAGAGACACTGTGATGTGTTCATGCCATGGAAAAATATACAATGAAAATGAAAGAGCTATAGACATTTAGCAACATGTATAAAATGTATGAATCCACCCATGTAATGTTAACCAAAGATGCCAGACACAAAATAATTAACTGTTAAATAAAAAACAAAAAAACAGGAGCAAAGAAACCAATAGGGTTTAAGGAAGCATTCATAGATAATAAATCTATAAGGATAGTGATTACATTTGGAGGGCAAGGAGGACATAATTTCTGGCAGGGAGGACATAATTATTACTTATGTAGTGATCATGCAGGTGTGTGCTTTGTGGCAATTTATTGAGCTGTACATTTTTGTCCTGTGTTCTCTTTATTTTTTCTATATGTGTTATACATTTCATTGTAAACAAATAATGTAACTTAAATGTTAAAGAAATATCAACAATGTGTCCCCATCTTGGTTAAAAAATAGAACCTGCTCTGGACTTCCCTGGTGGCGCAGTGGTTGAGAGTCCTCCTGCCGATGCAGGGGACACAGGTTCATGCCCCAGTCTGGGAAGATCCCACATGCGGCTGGGCCCGTGACCCATGGCCACTGAGCCTGCGCGTCCAGAGCCTGTGCTCCGCAAAGGGAGAGGCCACAACAGTGAGAGGCCCGCATACCACACAAAAAAAAAATAGAACCTGCTCTGATTCAATACCCCTGCCTACTGTCAGAGGTTAAATACTATCTTGAATTCCATGTTTATGATTTCTTTGCTTTTATTTAGTGTCCTAATCTTAAATATCTATTACTAATTAATCTATTTGATTCTGCATGTTCTCAATTTTCATAAAAATATGATTATGCTGCTTATAATTTTCCATGATTTGCTTTATTTATGCTGAATTTTGCGATTGTGAGATTCATATTTGTTGATGATTACAGCTGTAGTTCTTTCATTTTTACCACTATAAAGTATTATACTATATGATAACTACAGTGTATTCATTTAAATGGATATTTAAATTATCTTCAAGATTTAGTATTACAAAAGGGAAAAAAGGCACAGTGAATATTCTTCTGCTAAAGACTTTCTTCTGGTGAAGACTTTCTTGTGCACATCTGCAAAACTTTCTAGAGTGACATTGATAATTCACAGGATACGCACAACTTCAACTCTGTTAGATCTTCCCAAATAATTGTATCAATTTATATGTCTCAGTAGCACTGTATAAAGAGTTTCCATGCTCCACATCCTTATTAATACAGGATCTCATTTTTGTCAATATGGGGATATAAGATGGTATCCCTTGTAGTTTTAATTTTCATTTTTTAAATTATTACCATTAATTATCATTGCAATATTTCATTATCTTTTCACATTTGTTCTATAAAGTGTCTGCCTATGGCTTCTGTAAACTTTCTTTTGTCTTTTCCTTATTGATTTTTAGGGTTATACATTCATTCTAGAGGTAATCTTTTGTTGGTTATGTGGTCCAAATACTTCTCTCTATTTGTGGCCTGTCGTTTCTCTATTTTTTTTTTTTTTTTTTGGGGTCCGCGGCCCTCTCCCCGCCGTGGCCTCTCTCGTTGCGGACAGAGGCTCTGGACGCGCAGGCTCAGCGGCCATGGCTCACGGGCACAGCCGCTCCGCGGCATGTGGGATCTTCCCGGACCGGGGCACGAACCCGTGTACCCTGCATCGGCAGGCAGACTCTCAACCACTGCACCACCAGGGAAGCCCCGTTTCTCTATTTTTAATAGTGTTTTATGATGAACACTGAATTTCTATTTTAATGCTATCAAATTTATGAAATATTTACTTTAAAAATTATAGGTATCCAGAGGATATAAAATTATTTACCTATTTTTTTAACCAAAATTTAAAGTTCCACACAACTTTTTAATTCTTTCATACTTTTCTCTTTCGTATTTGTGTTTGGTTCCCAATTGGGAATAATTTTCATGTTTTTTTAAATTTTGACATTCAATTATTCCAACGTTATTTGTGAATTTGTCCTTTTCTCACTGATCTCTGCTCCCTGGGACATTAATCAATTTATCTATGACTGTGCAATACTCCATTGTATAACAGCTTCATGAAAAGACTTTAAGAGGTGGTTGGGTAGTTTCTCCTGTCCTGTTCTTTTACTCCTTTATATAAATTTGAGGATGTTTATCAAATTCCAGATTATATCTCCCACTTATTTAGATAGTGCTTAATTTCTTTTGATAGTTTTATAATTGTTCAAAATGATGTTTATATTATTTGCCTATAATTTTTAAACTTTCTGTAACACCTATAACTATGGGTCCTTTTTCATTTCTGACATTATTTTTGTTACTTCTGTTTCTTTCTTGCCAGAAGTTTCTCAGTTTTTATTTTCTTTTCAAAGAATCAACTTTGACTTTGTTCATCCTCTCAACGGAATCATGTTTTTCTTAGGAGATAGTTTCGCTGAGTATACTATTTTAACTTATTCTCTCACAGCAATTTTAAGGCATTATTCTGCAGTCTTCTGGTTTCCTTTGATGTGGTTGACATGTCACATAGAGAGCTGATAGTCTGTCACTCCATCTGGCCTTTCTCTCTGCTGCTTTTTAGATCTTGTCTTTAATATTCTGCATAGAATCACAGAATCACTGTGATTTTTCTAGGTGTGTATGTTTTCCCCCAATCTTTCTTACATTGTATCTGAGTATTCCTAGCCTTCGTTAATTTTGTGAAGTTCTCAGACTTGTCTTTTTGAATATCTTCTCTCTATCCTATTATCCCCTTATGGAACTCTGATTAGCTATTTGTCACTCTATCCCCTTTCATGTTTTTCATCTCTTTGTCTCTCTGTGTCACACGCTGGGCAATCACTTCAGAATTTCTTCTAATTTGCCAGTTTTCTTCCCCCCTGTCTCTATCGTGTCATTTAACTTATCCATGGATTTTCTAATTTCAACTTTTACATTTTTCATTTCTAGAAGTTTTATTTGACAAATTGGTCATTTTTTAGTCAGTTATTTCTTCCTTACATTTTTCAAGCCTTCTTTTATTTCTTTAAGCATACTTATTTTGCATTCTGTATCTATAGTTCCAATTTTTGAAATCCTTGTGAATATGACTCTTTTTTATTTTGCTGATGCTTTCCTGTTTCCTTATATGTTTTGTAAGTGTGTGTGTGTATGTGTGAAACATTATCGGTGAGAATCCTTTGAGACATGGGTTAAAGATGCATTCTTCAAGAGAGTATTTGTGTTTTTGACTGCCAGGTACTCAGGGGTACCACCAGCAGGTCCCTATTTAAATAAAAATTTTACCTTAAGAGTTTTTCATTTCTTGCAAGTAATGTGAATCCTAACCCTCAATCTGTGTGAAGTTAGGTTATGGTTATCAATTTTCAGGCAAACCTACTTTCCCCCATCCATCTTGGGCTAAAACCAACAGAAAAATCTTTATTATCTCCATTTGTGGAATATATCCCTCACCTTGGTTCACTTTTTCACTGCATATACAGCTCTTAGAGAATAACGGATTTGCGCAATTTTCTCCAACCTAACTTCCCATCAATACACTGGGCCTGGACATTCCCTCTAATTACCTCTAATTACCTGTGTCACAGTTAAAACCAAAGCTGAGAGAACCCAGAGACTAGCAAATGGTCTTTCAGCTTTCTCTCTCCTGTCTGGATTTGTGTTCTCATTTTGTTTTTCACTTCTAAGAGTTGCCTTAAATTTCATTTAAACTAACACGTATTATTTTTAAGGATGAATTTTAAAATACTTTATTCACTATTTTTAGAGAATTAATCAGTGCTGTTGTTCAGACTATTAGCCTACAAAGAGACAGAAATTGGGTTTGTAAAGAACACTAAAAATTAAAATACTCAGTTTTGATAATGGAGCAAGAAAATGGGCCCTCTCACACACTGCGTGATGGGTGTAAGCTGGTATCTCTTTCATGGAAGGCAATTAGCAAAAAGTATCAATAACCTTAAACTATTATATACCCTAGGATGCAGAAATTCTTCTAAAAATAATTTATCCTGGGGTAAAATTACAAAGATGCACAAAATTATATGAAAAAGAATGTTCATTGTAGAATTTTCTATATCAATAAGCTGAAAGTAAATGTTCCATAATAGAGATTTGGCTAAAACATTATGGTATATGCACACATTAAAATATTAAGTAGATATTAAAAAGAGTCCTTTATAAAATACATAATGTCACAGCAAGAACTTCACACATATTGTCGATAGAAATATCTAGATTTGAAAAGTACAGTTTGATTTTTTACAAAACTGCAGAGATTTCTTATGACTCCTTCTGATTATATCTATTTTTAAAACTCCTACAAAAATTTATATTTTACCATAGTAAACAAAAGCTGTTTTAGAAAAGTAATACAAGTTGACAGAGAAAATATTAATAATAAATATGGCTATCTAAATATTTTTAACAGGTACCTCTAAAAAAAAAGTGCATTAATCAGGTTAAACTTAAAAGTGTAAGAAAAACAATTACAGCATAAATGATCAAAGGCTAATATTTTAGATATTTAAAGAACTCACAAAAATTAATTAGCCATATACTCAAGAGAAAAAATGAGAAAAGGAGATTAAAAAATATCACAGAGGGGAATAGTTTTTACACCATTTGTCCCAATAAAAAGGAAATAAGTGTAAAATTTTATATACTATACCAGTTTTGATCCCTTAAATTAGCTAGAATTTTCACAGATTTGTAACAAACAAAAAGTAGAGTATCCCAAACTGTTGAGTGATCATTTCAAGGTGAACTCTGATAAGATCTAGATGTCCTTAACATTTTCCAAAAATATTGTGATAATATGTATCAAGAGTCTTAAAAATATTGAGTATCATCTTCCCTAATTGAGATGCTACTTCATGTTCTTGAAGGTTACCATTCCCAGTCCATCCTTTGGGTTTATGCCTGGTTTTCTTTCATTCAGCTGTCATTCAAGAGGTCCTTGCTGAGTATGTATTAAGTAGAACATGGTGTGAGAAGCTATCCACCTAATACAGAACAAGACCCAGCATCTGCCTGGATGCAGCTCACATTCTCTACACTCAGAGGGGAGAGACAGATGTGCCAAGCACTAACCACATAGCTTAGATGAGGGCAGTATAAGCAAAAATATAGGAAACTAGAAAGATCTGAAGAAGGCATCTCAGCCTGAAAGATACAAGTAGGAGTCTAAGCAGAAGTGACACCAAACTGAGATCTGAAAGATAAAGGAGAAATGAACTGAAGAAAAGTGAGAAGCCAAGTATTCCAGGCAAAGGGAAGAGAATGGGAAGCCCCCTAGAGTGATGGCTGGAAGAGGAGTGAGAAGGTATGTAGGGATCATGCACTGTGACAATCTTAGTTTGTCTACAGAGTAGAGTACGGGAATGTATTACAGAATGAGACAGACAGGACAGGAGCCAGATTACACTGAAGCCCTGCAAACTGTTGAGTTTCAAATTTACTCGAAGAGCAGTTATGACCCTTGAAGGGTATTAAGCAAGGAAGTCACCTATTCACAAACTATAGCCATAGTTTCTTTTGAATTAGAGGTTAATGAAGCAGGCTGAAGACAAGGTTTCGCCCTCCTGTGCACTTCCACTTCCCTAAGCAATAATATTCTCTGGACACAACAGCTAGACCTCCTCAATTACTGGGCCACTCAAAAATCACAGCAGTGATTCTAGCAGTATACACATTCCCTGGTCTGGTCTCATCTTCTTATTTTGAGATCCACACCACCACAATAGGCCCATTGTACTGCCATAAACAAAAATCCTAAATTTCTGTCCCTAAATGTGATCACCTTAAGCCTCAGGAGCAACTGGATGCTTTACAATATTTTCAAATCATAAATGTTATTCCAAATTTATTTAACATACAACAAAGTTGGCTTCCATTTGGAAATAAGTCCATTGGACAATATGTATAAACCATTGTTATATTTGAATGTACTAAAATGATTAAATGTTATAATGCTAGCTAGTGATCATTGTTTGAGCATTTTAAAATCTTTTAAGAAATAGTATATTTTTAAAGTCACATCACCAAAGGATTTGAAAAACAATATTTACCATTGTTTTAGACATAAGTAACATAGAAAGAAAATAAATACCTATAATAGTAATTCCTGGGTTTTAACATATCATGAACTGGGCAATACATAACTTTTAGTAATGTGTAGCAAAGGTTACGGTAATTCTTAAACTTATTTATATTTATATGTTACCTATATACAATGTATTACTCAGACAAGAATTCTATTAACAGTAACCTGCTAAATCATGACTAAATGATGTTGTGTAAAAATATAAATGTAATTATATTACTTTTAGAATGATAAAGTATATGTAAACCATCATTATAACAGGAGTGTTTTAGAAACATTCACCAATCTGGTTACAATAAAAAGTCTAGAATAAATAATTAAATACAAAAGTATTTCATTTAATACTGCAAAAATGTGAGGGCTAAATATAAATTTTAAGTTATTAGTTTACATGTTGTTTATAGAATGCTCTCTGATTGCTTGGCAGATACTTCCCCAAAATGTACTGTCCAGGTTTTGCATACATCAGAAGGTGCTGGTTTTTTCCCCAACTTCACATCACGTTTAGTCTTACTCTCTGACATTCAGGTTGAGGCAAGAGTGGAGGTATGGTTTACAATCAGGACAGCAAGAGGGTGGCACTAAAGAACAATGGTCCATTCCAACCTCTGAACTTTGTGAGGCTGGGGAGTAAAATGGTACTGCTATATCTACATGTGAATGCTCTAAACAGCAGGTGGGGAGTAGAAAGAGGCACACAGAGCTGAGCTCTTTGTCTGAAGTACACAGATTTGGGGAAAAGCTACTGAGTCAGAAAGTCTAGGAGTAGAATCCCAGATGGCCAGCAGGCAGAAATTATTCTTCTACTATCAGCAAGAATCCAGAATAAATGGCAGGTAAAACTAAAGTTAACAACCCAAAATTCAAACTCTCAACAGCCCAGTATACATGTAAAAAAGAAAACCAAAAAAGACCCAAACGTTTGGAGGAAAACAATGTAAAAGGTGTGAAGGTATAAGTCTAACATCTTTATAAAAAAAATGTCTATTCACTTATTTTTTTCTTCATCTTACTGTGTTCAGTTGTGCCTCTTCTTTTCCTATCTGATTCAGAAAGACAAAATGGTTTAAAAAGACTGTCTTTACCTTCTGTCTTTGAAGGTGGAAATACACTGTCTAACAACATGTTCTGATAAAACTTCTTCCTGAAAACAAATTGAATCCCCCACTGAGTTTGTTTTGAAAGAATCTGACCTGCCCAACCTACCACAGATACAAAATGCATCTGGTAAAACTGATGCTTAAAATTACACTCACCTGCTCACTCTTGTGATTTTTGTGCAATAATACCTAGTACAAACATTTAAATCCTAAGAAACATATAGATGATAACTGGCAAATATTTTAGATATTTAGTTTTGTTAGAGCAAGAAGAATTTAGAAATGATTTAATCTGACCCCTTCCCCTTACACAAGGGAAAATGAGGGACAGAGAAGTAAAGTGATTTGTTCAAAGTTACCCGTTTGGTAAATAGCCAAGTCAGGATTCTCAAGTCTGTTTTTTTCTATCTATTCTTCAGATGATATTATCAACTTAAGTTTTTCAAAGAATGGAATAATGTTTTTTATTTATCGTTTCTAAGATATACAGAGGGTCCTCATTAGCTAAACATTCCTTTTATGAAACACCATATTCACTGAGATGTATAAGGAAGAAAAAGTAATCATTATATGAAAATATTTACTAATGAGCTGATCATTTATAAAATTAGTACCCAAACACTCCTCCCTTTCTAACATCCATCAGTCAGGTTCTGACTGATTATCAAATAATGCAATCCAATTGCAAAGTAAATAGCAAATACTGTTAAAAATGCAGGATTACACTAAATCCAGACAGGGATGTTGGAACTATCTGAGTCAGACCCATTGTCATTGACTAATAAGAATCCAGCAGAGAAGACCAGTTAACAACTGAAGAAGAGAAAATTAATTCAGATGCTTCAAATGACAAACTTGTAACATAAAATATATGAGAGGCCTGTGAAACACTTGATTATCTTTTTGTTTTGTTTTGTTTTTGTTTTCACTTGATTATCTTTTAAATGGTTTTCTAAAATAAGTCTATATTATTCAATATAAAATTCAAACATGAAGTAAAATGTAACATATTACGTACCATACAGTTTAACTTAAAAAAATACACAAAACAAAACACATGATTTGTTCTAAAGAAGTAGTATATAATTACAATCATAATCTAAATTTTGTTAAATATAATATAAATCACATTTTAATAATTATAACTTTATTTTTAGTTTAAAATAAAAAAAAATTTTGGACCTTTTTAACAGCTAACTCAACAGATTAACCCATGCTTTACAATCCTCCTGACCACTGGTAGGCTATGTTCTACTTTCTGCCTTCTAATCACAGGAACTATGATGTTTGCTTGTCGGTACTTTCACCTTTGTGTTCTCAATATTCTTTCCCAGGCTTATAACTTTAATTGCGTAATTTAATAAGTTATATAAAAATTGGGGAATTCTGCATGTAAAATATAGCCCCTGAGAAAACAAAGTTTAGTAATCTGTATAGAGGTTCAGAATTAGCCTCCCCAAAATGTATCACTTTTGCATGAGGATTATTTTGAACTAAAGGTAATCCAGACCCTGAGGGTTCAAGAGAAACTACTGCCCCTCCCTTAACTAGCTAGAAGAATTTAAGTTGGGGATTTTTCCCAGAAAAGAGTTATAACCAGAGACAGATTTTGTCTAAGTGGCTCCATCTATATGTCAAGGCAAACGTCTAATTACCCATACATGTGCTCTTCTGCTTATCATCCTGTGAATGACCCTCCTGTCCTTGAAAGCCCCAGACTCCTATCCCCTTCCCTAGCTCAGGACGTCATATATACCTCATTTTACCTTTCTGTCTCTAACCCTCTCATGTATGTGGGATTCCCATAAGTATAAAATTAAATTTGATTTTCTCCTGTTAATCTGTCTCATGTCAATTTAACTCTTAGACCAGCCAGAAGAACCTAGAAGGGTACCGGAAAGTTTTCTTCCTCCCTGACATCTGAATGACTCTATGGTGATGAGTCACTCTAACAACTTCTTTTTAACTAGGTATGGATGAAGCCATGTAGCAGATCAGAAAATAATCATAAAAATATACAAAGATTCAGCACTCTGGTTACTCTGTAATTTTCTAAATTCTTCCTATTCTTTAAATAAACAAAAACTGGAAGTCACATTTGATGCATTGCAAGTGTAGTTCATGCCAGAAAAAAGATTAGGAATTCTAGAAAATGTATCTATACTCAAGGGAAAGTATCCACATCAAAAGATTTGTGACAATGGGAGTTTTTCAAGTAAGGATGGTACAGATGATGGCGGGGGCGGGG
>NW_006789004.1:1445178-1448310 GCF_000442215.2 Lipotes vexillifer
GGGAATGTGGTATCTGTGTATTGAACACTACCACTGAGAAATTATATGATGATTAATAAACATGGTAAATTTACAGAAAAGGTAACACAATTTCTTGAAGTAGAAAATTTTCTGAGAAACAACTCTGCAATGTAGATGAATTTATGACCTAATATACCTAATATATTATATAAGAAGTTATCTTTACAACTCATGCCACAAAAAGCAGAGAATACAGTACATGGATACAAAAGGAAATTACAGTAGCTGCCTACATCTTTGCTACTAAAAACTTCAGATAGCTACTTTTTTAAAATTAATTTTTATTGGAGTATAGTTGCTTTGCAATGTTGTGTTAGTTTCTTGCTGTACAGCAAAGTGCATCAGTCATACGTATACATATATCCCCTCTTTTTTAGATTTCCTTCCCATTTAGGTCACCATGGAGCATTGCGCAGAGTTCCCTGTGCCATACAGTAGATTCTCATTAGTTATCTATTTTATACATAGTAGTGTATATATGTCAATCCCAATCTCCCAATTCATCCCCCACTTCCCCCTTTGGTAACCATAAGTTTGCTCTTTATGTCTGTGACTCTATTTTTGCTTTGCAAATAAGTTCATCTCTACCATTTTTTTAGATTCCATATATAAGTGATATTATACCCTATTTGTTTTTCTCTCTCTGACTTACTTAACTCTGTATGACAGTTGCTAGGTTGATCCATGTCTAAGGAATGTCATTATTTCATTCCTTTTTATGGCTGAGTAATATTCTGTTGTATATATGTACCACATCTTCTTTATCCATTCCTCTGTTGATGGACCTTTAGGTTGCTTCCATGTCCTGGCTATTGTAAATAGTGCTGCAGTGAACATCGGGGTGCATGCGTCCTTTCAAATTATGGTTTTCTCCAGGTATAAGCCTAGGAGTGGGATTGCTGGGTCATATGGTAGCTCCATTTTTACTTTTTTAAGTAACCTCCATAGTGGCTGTACCAATTTATATTCCCACCAACAGTGTAGCAGGGTTTCCTTTTCTCCACACCTCCTCCAGCATTTATTGTTTGTAGAATTTTTGATCATGGCCATTCTGACTGGTGTGAGGTGATACCTCGTTGTAGTTTTGATTTGCATTTCTCTAATAATTAGTGATGTTGAGCATCTTTTCATGTGTTTGTTGGCCATCTGTATGTCTGCTTTGGAGAAATGTCTATTTAGGTCTTCCACCCATTTTTTGGATTAGGTTGTTTGTTTTTTTGATATTGAGCTGCTTGTATATTTTGGAGATTAATCGCTTGTCAGTTGCTTCATTTGCAAATATTTTCTCCCATTCTGAGGGTTGTCTTTTCATTTTGTTTATGGTTTCCTTTGCTGTGCAAAAGCTTTTAAGTTTAATTAACTACTTCTGTTTTATGACTAACAAATCCTAGAGGTTTTGAAAATATCAGTTGACTTCTAGTCAAGATGGCAAAGTTTAGACTTTGGAGCAAATTATTTCTTCCAAATGGATACCAGTGATGGATGAAATATTTTTTAAAAGAAATTTTTAAAGGTTTAGACAAGCTCAAAAACAAAATAGACATCTTCGAGGTCCAAAATGGGACAGAAACACAAAGTGCTGAGTGTGGAAGTGAAGTCACAGGCCTTTAAGCAGGTGCCAGGCTTTAGAGTTTAGCCCCTGAGGTTAACGTCACTATGGAGGGTAGCTGATCTAGAACAATTTTAACTTGTAACTAAATCAACCCACAAGCTCATTCCCTAATTAGACAGAAATATACTTAGTATCAGTATGGTCCAGGCCTTATTCTGGACTGAGGATCTTGAAAAGGTAGACAGAGGCAACAGTAAAACCAACAGAGAATATCAGCTGAGTATAGAGGGAGAGAGGAAAATAAAATACACCAAAATGAAAAAAAACACAAGAAAATTGCTCTAGAAATGAGTCTATAAATCAAAATTCCAAAACACTGAAAATCTAATAGCTAAAAAATAAAAGCTGAGATATATACTTACTCCAGATGAAATCAATGCTTTAGAGTGGACTGAAAAAAAAAATCATCAAAGAGAAATTGAAGGAATAATATTCACAAAAATGAATAAGGAGCTATGAAAGAAAAAAAGAACTAAGAAAATGAATAAATGAGAAAGCATTTATTAGAAATATTAGGAAAGTACGGTGATTGTATTTAAAATGCAGTAGAGGTATATTAGAAAACTACTGTTAATAAGTATATGGCCACATCAGTGGCCTGGCTTTAAGTTACACTTTACTGTTACTTATTCTGTATAAAACTTTTATTAAAGTCTTGAGTGAAGTGGCATGTCATTCAATTTTTAATCATACTTTTTGTCAATAAAGGTGAAAGTTTTCTATGTCAACATCTCAGTTAAAGCTATTTCACTGTCAGCATGGAGTTATAGAAATTAAGTTGAAAATGTTCGTAAAATTCAATCATAACCTGATCTACCATACCAAAACACAATTAATTACAATATAAGTGATTGTAATAGCAAATACAAGAAAATCTTTTAAATTAAGTAATTATATATTTAAATTGAATATCCAAACTAACTACATTAAAACTTTTAAACCATTAAATTAAACTAAATCTGGAGGAGCAGATTCTCCTAATTGGATCTGTACTGCAGTACTAGTCTCCTCACTAAGATAGTCCACTTCATCTCCTGACATCCCTGGCAGCAACATTCTTCCAGTGAACCAGGCTTAAATCTGAATATCATCTTTTCCTTCTCTGAAGTCCTCCTTCAATGCCTCTCATACCATGTTCCTTCCTTCACTTTTCATTAATGATTCATTCATTCATCTATCAGATGTTTACTAAGCATCTACTACATGCCAGGCACTGTGCCATATGTGGAAGACTCAGTGGTGAGCAAGACCAACGGTCCCTGAAGCATGCACCTCGCAGTCTAGTTCATCTCACTCAAATTCTCCCCCAACCTTCTCTCCTATTTGCAAACTGTGCTTGGCACTGCTGCCTGATTCTTCTGCTGTTAGTAGCTAGTTTTGGCTTTTTAGCTTTTTTGATTTCTTTGCCTCTGTGCCTCTTCTCATGCTGGGAATGCCCTAACACCCATCTACAGAAATTCTACCCCTAATGAAAGCTCATTTCCCCAAGAGATTTCCCT
>NW_006789004.1:1448344-1533377 GCF_000442215.2 Lipotes vexillifer
CACGAACTTTTTCTAATATCCTCTTCCAGCTGTAATCTTGCCTTCCTTGGATTTCTTTTATGACATTTTAATTTCTTTTTCAACATTTACCTTTTGTCATCATCATATGTATAAGTATCAATACCATTATTGTCACCCACTCCAACCTCTAAATAGCTGAGCATGCCTCAACCTTAGTGCATTATACCAACAGGAATTTGTTCTGTTAAGAGTTCATGAAACATGAGATCTTTTACAGAAGACTTCATTGAGTCTAAAAGTGCAGGTCAGCCAAGTAATGTAAACATTGAGGGCAAGCATACTTATTTCAAGGCATCCTCCCTCTAGTAACTATTCAATACCAAAACATAATGATTAAGATGTTATTCCAGGTCTTTTTGAAAAATAACAAATAAAAGCCAGCACAGTTTAAAAATAATTAAGTATGCCTTTGTTTCTGATAACTTGGGATTCAGCCCTCAGGTGTTAGTCCTGCACATTTCCACAAGCCCATCTTTGTGACCAGAGGAATTCATTTAAGAAACTGCTGCCTAAGTGAAAAATAAGTGCCTCACAACACTAGCCCATTTAAGCACCTAATTACAGGATCAGTCAAGAGTCAACTTGCTTCCTAACAGATTGCCTCCAGTCAGTGGGTTTCTGTCTACCCAGAGCTTCAGTTAGGGTGCCCCTACTCTTGGGTCTTGTCATACTTGGATGTCATTGCCCTGACTTTGAACTATGACTCCTCAAAATCTTATTGATGCAGAATTTCGGGTTGTTTGGAAGAGCACAAAGTGTTCCCCAAGTAAGCCATTTCTCCATAGATTACAAATGAAAACCACTGTTTTCTATGCCTTGTTTGAACATACCTGTGCCTAGAATCATAGAACACATTTCAGGTTCTTTAAAAAATTCTTTGAAATGGAATTTCATGGTGAAAAATATGTGCCTTTAAAATGTTGGTTAAATTGTTAGACTATGCTCCAGCAAGGTTGTTTCAAAACACACTTGAACCAAAAATGAGTAATTATTTCATCATGTCATTAAAGAGTTCATCACTTTCTAAGAAATTACTAATTTGATTATAAAAATATGCATTGATATTTTTTAGTGAGAAAAACTTAATGACTTTGTATATTTTTCTGTGATTTAAGTGTTAATATTTGCCCCATTTCCTATTTTATTATTTATCTTTTCCTTATCAAATGGTAAGAGCCCCTTTGTATGTAAAGATATTGATCATTTGTTGAATATATTACAAATATTTTTCAAGTATCATTAGACTTTAAATTTATAGATCTTTGGGGTTTTTGCAATATGATTTTTAAAATTTAAATAGTAAAACTATAATTTTTTTCATGTATATTTAGAGAATTTTCCCACTCTTAGGCCCTTCACAATTACTAAAAATATTATTATGTATTTTCGTCTAGTAATCTATGTTTCTATGTTTAAAACTTTTATTCATCTTAAGTTTATTTTTGTTAAAGGTAGAGAGTAGGATATAATTTTATATTTTTCCCAGAAATTACTCTCAATTATACAAAAGCCACTTATTTACTTTCCTCTATGATTTTAAGTGCCATCTTTTCCAAAGAGCAAATTATGATTTATATACATCCTCATTCCTGAACTCTTTTTTTCTTTTCCATTTATCTATTTGTCTGTTCTTGAACCACTAATGAACTCTACTTCAGATAGATGGATGGAGAGATGATAATGTTTGACATCTGAGAAAAAAGCCCCATGTCCATTCTTCTTCATTTTTTTAACTTTCCTTAGCTCATTTTATACATTTATTTTTCCAGGCAAATTTTGCAATCAACTCACCAGGTTCCCAAAAACTCACCAGGGAGATTTTGGAAGTTATTGTTATTAAATGTACAGATTTGTGACTATGGAAATCTTTAAAATACTGTACTTTCCATCTGGGATTACATTATGTTACTAAATCAAGATATTTTTCAGGACTTCTAGTAATTTTTAGAATGTGTTTTCATATGGATCTTGCATATTTATTATTAAATTTATCCCTATTAATTTCCTATATTCATTGAATGGAATTTTTTATATTCATTTTATTTTCTAACTAGTGTTTTCTGTGTTAGTATATGAGTTTTGTTTTCGGCATTACTATGCTTAACTTTAATTTTTGTTTTATTAGGTTTTCTGTTCTATTCATTTTTTCAAATGTAGCGTATCCACTATTACTATATTTGAATAAAAGTAATTTGTTCTATTTTTATCCTTTTTATTTCTTTTTCTTATGATTTGACATTTGCTAAAACTGCCAGAAAAAAATGTTAAATAATAGTAGGGATGGTAGATTATTATAAATTAAATTGGCATCATTATTGCTTTTTTTATTTAAAAAATTATTTGAGTCATACGTTTTCTTAATATTGGATAAATTGGAATGGTTTTCCTAGGTGCATTTGTATGAATAACCATCCCTCTTTAATCCTGTCATTTACATTTGATTTATGCAATAATTTCAAGTAAACAAAATAATACTGGGTTTATTTTAACAACATAAACTAGTAACAATTGCATATTAACATATAGTCCTAAATAGCTTCCCCCATCAAAGATTTTCTGAAAGAGAAAACTAAAATAGTATTTATTGGAGGCTTGGTTAAAAATCTAACCAGGGTAGATGTGTATGTACTGATATAGAAGAATGTCCACCAACTATTTTTGACTTAATTTGTAGAACAGAATCTATAATATCTCATTTCTATGTGAAAACGGAATTTATACACATTCACACAGACCTACACACATGATTTTATTTTATGGTCTAGAAAGGAACACATCAAAAGTACCATAATAACAGAGGCTAACACAGGGCTGTGGTTTGAAGAGTGAGAGAGGTTTCTTTACTATTCATAAATGTCAGCGTCCTCCCTGTACTGTCAAGCACTCATTTCCTAAAATTCACCCTCGATCCATTAGTGATACATGAAAACGAATACTGCTACATTGTATTTTGAAAAGTCTTAAATTACAACATAAACCTACCTGAAAAGTAAGTTACTGTATATATTACTGATATGATGTCCAGGAAAAGAAAATGCTTTTATATTTTCCCCCTCAAATACATCAAGACATGCCATCTACTTTAACTGATTTAATGCACATAACCACATAAAAATTTCATGGAAAGTACAACTTAGATGCTGTTTTACCTATCTACCTTCTTCTTGTCTCTGAAGGCTGTTTACCATTGAGATTCAGCTTATTCTGGGGACTGTGCTACCTTCCTTAAACTACACGTTTCCATTAGCTGATGGAGAGTCCAAGTTGGTTTGCCCTCTTTTCCTAAGACACTAGTCATTTTCCTAACAAGACACACACTCCTGGTGAATGAGCTCCTCCTCTGCCTGCCACCTTGCCCTTTGGATGTTTCTAAGGTAGAAAATACAGTGAGAAAGAAAAGTGAGAGGATTGTTAATAAAGGTAACAGTAAATTAACATTTATTCAGTGCTAAAAAGCTTTCACACAATTTTCATTTTAGATTATTTGGTCTAAAAAATAGACTAAGAGCTAAGCCAGATACTGACTTACAGATTCTTTGGTTTATGAATATTTATGACATGGGGTATAATGAGTGGCCTTGTCTCTATACCAGAAACAAATTAATTAATTAACCAATTAATTAGTTGTAATAATAAATTAATTGAGTAGAAGACTTTTATTCTGCAAGTCAAACAATCCCTCGCAGTGCAGAAATGCATTATTAGGAACATTCTTGCTTTCTGAAATGCCTTTCTCTATTTGTCCTTGAAAAGATAATAAACTCCATAGTTGTTTTGAAGCACAGAGCACTGCAGTTTCTAAAATAGACGGGAGCTGGCTTGGGACATGCTTCCCACCAAACTGCCTTCGTAGTAATCAAATACAGTGCTGAAAACCTGGTCAAAATAAAAGCACTAGTGGAGTAGAGGCTGATTCTGGTTTGGAGCTTTCTAGCTCCTCACATATCTAGTTTTAGTCCAGGATAATCCTAGAGAATGTTTGTTAAATTAAAAGCTGAAACATGTGTCTTGGTAGAAAGAGAAAATTACACCCTTTTCAACAATTTACCCATTTCCATAACCAAACCTAAAATGTTTAGATTTTAATTGAAAAAAATATTTCCATGGAGAATTATAGCATGTCATTTACTTTGATATGTAAAACTAAATGTATGAAGGACTACTTTATCCATTAAAAATGTACACAGTAACAAAATTTTAATACACTACCAGATCCTTAATTATAAAAACAAAATCAGGTTTATGTTTTGTGTTTAACTGTAAATGCTACATTAATATTGCTTTCTTTATAATTATTTCTGGAATAAATTTCTATTACGATTTGAGGAAAATGGGGTATTTGTCAGTTATAAAATGAAGTAAACCTTGAAGTTACTCAAGTATTTGAGGAAGGTAAGAGAATCCATATGTTTACTGATTTTTACTCATTCTGTAAAGGTTGAGCTATTGTAAAGCAGACACAAACAGAAATCAAAAACACAAACTGCACCTCCCATATACAATTAGAAATGTGAATTAAAATTTATTTTACCATCTCTGTGCTTGCAATTAGCAAAATCTCGTCTTTAATCTGTCTTTACTCAGTGCTATATTGTTGATCTTAAGATAGTTTTATGGATAAAAACCCTGATGTTCAAAGAGCTCATTTATACTTCTCCATGGGAATTTTTCCTTCATTGACAGAAACCAGTAACTATTTTTAAAAGGATTTTTTTATTGATTGACTAAATGAAAAAGATCTACAAAGGGCTTTGCTCATATTGTACCAAATACATTTCAACATTTATAACAAATAATTTCATAGAAAACTATAAACAGGTAGGGATATACTAGTTACAAAAAACATATATCTTACAAAGATATGAAAAACCATTGGTGGAAGGATAGGAATGAACAAAGAGCCCAACAATGCATAAATCAAGGTGTAAATGAAAGTGTCAGCCATTCATTTTTAGATCCATTGAGCTCTAGGCGGCTGGACATAGCTGTTGGTAGTAAAAACTATCTCTCTCCAAAGGGTTGGTGGAGAGCAGCATGATTGGCAGCACAAATAGAAGACAAAGGAGAAAGCTTCAATCTGCAGCTGATGCACAAGAAGAACATGGGGAGCTGAGTTTACAATAGAGATGACATTACCAAGCTAATGGCATGGGCAATCATGGGGCCACCATGCATCCCGGGTATCAGCGGGGCATCCATTTTCAGCTAAGTGTTAGAGTACCTTTTTGCTTTTTCTCACCACTGCAGGGGTAAAACAGCTGAGTGCGGGAAACCCACTGACTGGTAATAAATTACTATATTGGATACTTCTTGTTTTCTTTCAGCAATGACTTTACTGTGTATTTTTGCTATCATTACCAGTTAAAGTGAGGCTGATTTAGTGAACTGTATCTAACAGTATATCAGTCCTGATGCTCCAATTGCTTTGGCAAGTATCACAGGGTCAAGAGGCTCTTTTGACCTTTATCATCTAAGTCTTTTTGACCACTCACTATTTGAAGCAATCTCAGCTGAACAGATAGACACTTTCTGGGACACTATAAAGCTTAGAATGTAAAGATAAATGAAATTGTGTTTCAGGCTTCAAACTGGTTTATGAGTATAAAATATTGTTAGTGTATCCAACAAAATATCCAGTTTTAAAGAGCATACTCTAACTCTTGCTAATGGACAAGATTGCTTACTTCTTTTTTAATGGTAGGTTTTGTTTTATAAGTCTGAGGAATAGAATTTTGTAAAGCATAACTAAGGATTACTTGGTTACATGTTGATTACTATAACAATAAGCCACTTAAAAATGCAGGGTTTACTTTTCATTACTGTGCAATGATATTATTGAATTTTTAAAAAATTAATGATGCATCCAGAAAGTTATAACATACACTGAAAAACAAGATTATGTATTGGATGAAGTAAAAATAAAGATTTTAATTGCCCTTAGACTTAAATTTTTCTCTTAAACTATGTCATTCACTTACTAGAAGGAGAGTATAGTATTTTTACATATCTGGACATGAAAGGAAAATGATTAAGCATCAGTTTTATATTTTATTAACCTGTTTGTGTTAGTATATCATCATGGTTATTTGAATATGTTGAAATTTTTAACATAAAGTAGAAGATGTATATATTTTTCTTCACTTGAATTAAGGCTAGTCTCCTCTAAGTAAAGTGACCATATAATTTATTGTTCAAACCAGGCAACTTTTGAGAGTGAAATAGTGCACTATTAATAATTACACTGGAAAAATAGGCATAGAGCAGGATTGTTCCAGTGATACTAGATGTATGGTCACCTAATTTTAAAGGAATGTAGCAACAAGTATACTTCTTTTTTAAAAAAATCTATATTTCTGTATTACTCTTGAAATGTGACTATTGTTCTGTGAATCATAATTATAATTCTGTAAGTCTATGTTTTTAAATGACTAAAAAGAAGATAGATTTTTTTAACTTTCAGGTTCAATTTATTTAGCTCCAATTCTTGAAAACTTCTGATTTGTAGTAAACAAACAAACAAAAAATAACCAAAGTCTCAATTATAAGAATACTACTAATTTTCTCAAGACTAAATTTCTACATTTTGTGCTTATAAAGTCCATGCTACTCGAATCCTATTATGATATAGCCAAAATAATCTCTCAGCAATCAACTACATTTCCATAAGGCAAACAGATTTGGTTGCAGGCAAGAGCAAAACAAGAGACATAACTCATTTAGAGTTAAACAAACCACTCACCACTTTGGGACAACTAACTGGTTTAGTGAGAAAAGGAGAGATACAGAAAAGGAAATAAGATGGTAAACAAAATTACCAAGGGGTCAGAAGGAACATTTCAGGGCATCCTGGACTGGGAATTGGCTAACATACTAGGACAAAGGTTACAGGCAGATGCATCCCTCCCAACAACAAAAAAAACACAACCACGGGTGTGTCCTCAATTTCTGAAAAGGGACAAAAATCAATACCAGCTTTAAAGTTTTAGGGTTTTATAAGTAATTCTGAGAACAAATGTGCAATACAATCTTCTTTCTAGGCAATGAAATACCACGTGACAGAGATTGACTTCGGGAAAAGGCTCTGAGAAAGTTAAGGAAAAACATGGCAAGTTGAGGTACAGCCAAATAGGAATTGTGGAAAATAATTCACATAACCAAATGCTATGGACTGAAGGTTTGTGTGTTGGGACTCCCCCACCACAATTCACATGTTGAATTTATAATCTCCGTGTGATGGTATTTGGAGATAGGGACTTCAGGAGGTGATATGGGTATGAGGGTGGGATTAATGCCCTTAGAAGAAGAGTCCAGGGAGCTAGCTCACTTTCTCTCCACAATATGAAGGTACAATGAAAAAACAGCCATATGCAGCCAGGAAGAGAGCCTTCACCAAACACCAACTCGGCAGCACCTTAATCTTCCCAGCCCCCAGAGCAGTGAGAAGTAAATTTCTGTTGTTTATAAGCCATACCATCTATGATATTTTGCTATAACAGCCCAAGCTAAGATGTTTTTATTAAATCTAGGAATAATTAAATAATTGCTGATAAACTTATCTAACTTTGTACTGAAGCCAAAACATTCCTCTAAGATGTAGGGTATTACCAGTATTAGAGAAAATATAGAAAAGATTATCTTATATTGGTACAAAGCTATGATGAGGATGCCATCAGAATGCTGGGAAAATCTGGCTAGATCTCAGGAAAAGAAATGTTTCACTATTGTAAAAATCATGATAACACAGAATATGAAATGTTAACTCAGACACCAAATTCTGAATTACAGAAGAGACTAAAGATATTGATATACATTTAGAGATTTAAAAAAAAAAATTAGTAAGAAAAACAAGAGACATTTGAAAGTCATGCTTAACATTACAAAAATAGATTTTGCTCTATTGTTTTTGCCTTTAATATGTGGTCTACTCAGCATCCTATAAAAAATTCAATTAAACTAATAGAAAAAAGTAGTCATATCAAGTTCAAAAGCAATTTCATTTAAAAGCTAAATTATATGTAGCACAGAAGATAAAGTCCTACATGCTCTCTTTAAATAGCAACTGTTTCCTTAAATTTTTGTATCTCTCTCTGTATATAATTGTCAACTAAGATAACAACTTTATGTTGCTAAATTACTCTGCAATCACACCCCCAAGAGATGAAAACTAATTAAAAGAGATGTGCTGCTGTTGGTGAGAATGTAAATTGATACAGCCACTATGGAGAACAGTATGGAGGTTCCTTAAAAAACTAAAAATAGAACTACCATACGACCCAGCAATCCCACTACTGGGCATATACCCTGAGAAAACCAGAATTCAAAAAGAGTCATGTACCAAAATGTTCATTGCAGCTCTATTTACAATAGCCAGGACATGGAAGCAACGTAAGTGTCCATCGACAGATGAATGGATAAAGAAGATGTGGCACATATATACAGTGGAGTATTACTCAGCCATACAAAGAAACGAAATTGAGTTATTTGTAGTGATGTGGATGGACCTAGAGTCTGTCATACAGAGTAAAGTAAGTTAGAAAGAGAAAAACAAATACCGTATGCTAACACATATATATGGAATCTAAGAAAAAAAAAAAAAGGTCATGAAGAACCTAGGGGCAAGATGGGAATAAAGACACAGACCTACTAGAGAATGGACTTGGGGATATGGGGAGGGGGAAGGGTAAGCTGTGACCAAGTGAGAGAGTGGCATGGACATATATACACTACCAAAAGTAAAATAGCTAGTGGGAAGCAGCCGCATAGCACAGGGGGATCAGCTCGGTGCTTTGTGACCATCTAGAGGGGTGGGATAGGGAGGGTGGGAGGGAGGTAGATGTAAGAGGGAAGAGATATGGGGACATATGTATATGTATAACTGATTCACTTTGTTATAAAGCAGAAACTAACACACCATTGTAAAGCAATTATACTCCAATAAAGATATTAAAAAAAAAGAGAGAGATGTGCTGTAGATATACTAATTTGACTTACTCCAAACACCTTTGCTTCCCAGCTATGACTTTTAAGTCAGTCGTATCATGCTGATGCTTTCCAAACATCATACTAATAAGCTTATAATTGGCCAAAAGGTTAGAAAGGATGTCGGCTGAAGGAAAATAACTTAGAATTGATTTACCACTAAGTAGATCAAAGGACAAAAAAAAAGTCCTTTTTTTTAATAATGCTTCTTATGTGTATTTATATAAAGAATAACCAGCCAAACACTTATTTTGGATATATGTCTCTGTGTGGCCACCAAACATTTTAGTCAATTCCATTTAACACATACCTATTAAATTGAAACCAATACCTACAGAATACTCCCACAAAAAAAAGTGAATAATATAAACTAAAGTTAAAAATGAGGACATGCATTCTTTCAAATGACTACACAATAAATTACCATATAGCTAGTAATTGACAAGATCAAGTTTGTAGACTGCCTTCGAGAAGTAAGACAAAAAATGTCCAAAAGGCCAAAATAGATTTCACAAGGCAGGGCTCCAAAATTGAGTGCAAAAGTTTTAAATTTTAGCAAAGAGGGAGCATTACAAGATTATATGTTAATGACAACCAAAAAGAGTACTTTCCAGTGGAAAGCTTCTACTTCTCTTCTTGTGGCCTATTACACTCAATTATAACAGAATCTAATCACAGCTTTGCGGACTTCAGGGGTTAGAAAACCATGACCAGCAGACCAAATACTGCCTACCACTTCTTTTTTGTAAATAAAATATCCCTGAAACACAGAAATGCTCATTTGTTTATGTATAGCCAATGGGTGTTTTTGGCATTACAAAAGCAGAGTTGAGTAGTTGTGAGGGAGACTGCATGGCCCACAAATCTAAAAATACGTACTATGTGACCCTTGACAGAAAAAGTCTGACAATCCCTGGCCTATTTTAAATGAAAAGGAATTTTAAATGTGCACAAAAAAATTTTTTTAGACAGAACCACTGTATAAATATAAAGCAGGCAATTTAAGGTGTTAAATCCCCTTGATTCAGGTAAGTTATATTCTAAAAAAGGACTCTATCTTAAGGTTGTATTGGATGTTTTTTGCCACCTAATGTGATTTTCCACTATAAATATAAGTTGCTCTCAGAAGTCGAAGGCCAGGTCCAAAGCCTTCTTTTAATTATCCTGCTGGACAATAAGACAGTCAGCTTCCACTGTTCCCACTATATATTTAATCTCCAGACATATCAACTTCCCATCAATCCCCTCCTCACCACTCATCTTTGTATCCTGGGCTTTTGGACCTGCTGTTCCCCACAGCAAAATTATTCCTGCATCAAGATTTAGACCCAGCATGAATTTCTGCACTCTGTGAACAGTGTGGGTTGCACCATCTACAGGGTTCTAGTAGTACTTTGGGATGTAGGCCTATTAGAACACATGTATTGTATAATGGCTTTTACCAATTTGATGTTAAAAAACTCAGCCCCAAATAATAATTTCCTTTTCTTGCTGCAACTATGCAATAGCTTCTTCTTCCTGACACCCCCTTTCCTCTAATCCGATTCCTAAATAGGTCTTTTGCAGTAGCTGTTTGCTTTGCCTAGAAAATTCTCCCCTCTGCTAGCCACATGGCTGGCCACATCTAGCCACTCAGACAGTACAAATGCTACCTTCTCCTCTGACCGTCTCTAACTACTCTGCCTAAAGTAAAGCCCCAGGCCCTCTCTGTCACATTGTCTGTTGTTAATTCACTGCAAAGCCTTCATCACTATCTGACATTCTTTTTCTTTATTCTTTAATTAATTTTTATGGGAGTATAGTTGCTTTACAATGTTGTGTTAGCTTCTACTGCACAGCAAAATGAATCAGACATACATATACATATATCCCTTCCCTTTTGGATTTCCCTCCAATTTAGGTCACCACAGTGCATTAAGTAGAGCTCCCTGTGCTATACAGTATGTTCCCATCAGTTGTCTGTTTTATACATAGTATCAATAGTGTATATGTGTCAATCCCAATCTCCCAATTCCTCCCACCCCACCCCCTTCCCCCTTGATATCCATACATTTGTTCTCTACATCTGTGTCTCTACTTCTGCTTTGCAAATAAGGTCATCTATACCATTTTTCTAGATTCCACATGTATGCGTTAATATACAATATTTGTTTTTCTCTTTCTGACTTACTTCACTCTTTATGACACTCTCTACGTCCATCTACATCTCTACAAATGACCCAATTTTGTTCATTTTTATGGCTAACGTTCCATTGTATATATGTACCACATCTTCTTTATCCATTCCTCTGTTGATGGACATTTACGTTGCTTCCAGGTCCTGGCTGTTGTAAATAGTGCTATGAGCACTGGGGTGCATGTGTCTTATTGAATTGGTTTTCTCAGGGTATATGCCCAGTAGTGGGATTGCTGGGTCATATGGCAGTTCTATTTTTAGCTGTTTAAGGAACCTCCATACTGTTCTCAGTAGTGGCTGTATCAATTTACATTTCCACCAACACTGTATGAAGGTTCCCTTTTCTCCACACCTTCTCCAGCATTTATTGTTTGCAGTATTTTTGATCATGGCCATTCTGGCCAGTGTGAGGTGATACCTCATTGCAGTTTTGATTTGCATTTCTCTAATAATTAGTGATGCTGAGCATTTTTTCATGAGTTTGTTGCCCATCTCTATGTCTTCTTTGGAGAAATGTCTATTTAGGTCTTCCACCCATTTTTGGATTGGGTTCTTTGTTTTTTTGATATTGAGCTGCATGAGCTGCTTGTATACTTGGAGATTAATCCTTTGTCAGTTGCTTCGTTTGTGAATATTTTCTCCCATTCTCAGGGTTGTCTCTTCATCTTGTTTATGGTTTCCTTTGCTGTGCAAAAGCTTATAAATTTAATCTTCTTTTTAAACATCTTAATTGGAGTATAATTGCTTTACAATGGTGTGTTAGTTTCTGCTTTATAACAAAGTGAATCAGTTATACATATACATATGTTCCCATATCCCTTCCCTCTTGTCTCTCCCTCCCTACCACCCTCCCTATCCCACCCCTCTAAGTGGTCACAAAGCACCGAGCTGATCCCCCTGTGCTATGCGACTGCTTCCCACTAGCTATGTATTTTACTTTTGGTAGTGTATATATGTCCATGCCACTCTCTCACTTTGTCACAGCTTACCCTTCCCCCTCCCCATATCCCCAAGTCCATTCTCTAGTAGGTCTGTGTCTTTATTCCCATATTGCCCCTAGGTTCTTCATGACCTTTTTTTCTTTTTCTTAGATTCCATATATATGTGTTAGCATACGGTATTTGTTTTTCTCTTTCTAACTTACTTCACTCTGTATGACAGACTCTAGGTCCATCCACATCACTACAAATAACTCAATTTCGTTTCTTTGTATGGCTGAGTAATATTCCATTGTATATATGTGCCACATGTTCTTTATCCATTCATCTGTTGATGGACACTTAGGTTGTTTCCATGTCCTGGCTATTGTAAATAGAGCTGCAATGAACATTTTGGTACATGACTCTTTTTGAATTCTGGTTTTCATGTGTTTGGGCAACCTGTATATCTTCTTTGGAGAAATGTCTGTTTAGCTCTTCTGCCCATTTTTGGATTGGATTGTTTGTTTTTTTGATATTAAGCTGCATGAGCTGCTTGTAAATTCTGGAGATGAATCCTTTGTCAGTTGTTTTATTTGCAAATATTTTCTCCAATTCTGAGGGTTGTCTTTTGGTCTTGTTTATGGTTTCCTTTGCTGTGCAAAAGCTTTTAAGTTTCATTAGGTCCCATTTGTTTATTTTTGTTTTTATTTCCATTTCTCTAGGAGGTGGGTCAAGAAGGATCTTGCTGTGATTTATGTCATAGAGTGTTCTGCCTATGTTTTCCTCTAAGAGTTTGATAGTTTCTGGCCTTATATTTAGGTCTTTAATCCATTTTGAGTTTATTTTTGTGTATGGTGTTAGGGAGTGTTCTAATTTCATACTTTTACATGTACCTGTCCAGTTTTCACAGCACCACTTATTGAAGAGGCTGTCTTTTCGCCACTGTATATTCTTGCCTCCTTTATCAAAGCTAAGGTGACCATATGTGCATGGGTTTATCTCTGGGCTTTCTATCCTGTTCCATTGATCTATATATCTGTTTTTGTGCCAGTACCATACTGTCTTGATTACTGTAGCTTTGTAGTATAGTCTAAAGTGAGGGAGCATGATTGCTCCAGCTCCATTTTTAGTTCGCAAGATTGCTTGGGCTATTCGGGGTCTTTTGTGTTTCCATACAAATTGTGAAATGTTTTGTTCTAGTTCTGTGAAAAATGCCAGTGGTAGTTTGATAGGGATTGCATTAAATGTGTAGATTGCTTTGGGTAGTAGAGTCATTTTCACAATGTTGATTCTTCCAATCCTAGAACATGGTATATCTCTCCATCTATTTGTATCATCTTTAATTTCTTTCATCAGTGTCTTATAATTTTCTGCATACAGGTCTTTTGTCTCCTTAGGTAGGTTTATTCCTAGATATTTTATTCTTTTTGTTGCAATGGTAAATGGGAGTGTTTTCTTGATTTCACTTTCAGATTTTTCATCATTAGTATATAGGAATGCCAGAGATTTCTGTGCATTAATTTTGTATCCTGCTACTTTACCAAATTCATTGATTAGCTCTAGTAGTTTTCTGGTAGCATCTTTAGGATTCTCTATGTATAGTATCATGTCATCTCCAAACAGTGACAGCTTTACTTCTTCTTTTCTGATTTGGATTCCTTTTATTTCCTTTTCTTCTCTGATTGCTGTGGCTAAAACTTCCAAAACTATGTTGAATAAGAGTGGTGAGAGTGGGTAACCTTGTCTTGTTCCTCATCTTAGTGGAAATGCTTTCAGTTTTTCACCATTGAGGATGATGTTGGCTGTGGGTTTGTCATATATGACCTTTATTATGTTGAGGAACGTTCCCTCTATGCCTTTCTGCAGGGTTTTTATCATAAATGGGTGTTGAATTTTGTCAAAAGCTTTCTCTACATCTATTGAGATGATCATACGGTTTTTCTCCTTCAATTTGTTAATATGGTATATCACGCTTATTGATTTGCATATATTGAAGAATCATTGCATTCCTGGAATAACTTGATCAGGGTGTATGATCCTTTTAATGTGTTGTTGGATTCTGTTTGCTAGTATTTTGTTGAGGATTTTTGCATGTATGTTCATCAGTGATATCAGCCTGTAGTTTTCTTTCTTTGTGACATCTTTGTCGGTTTTTGTATCAGAGTGATGGTGGCCTCGTAGAATGAGTTTGGGAGTGTTCCTCCCTCTGCTATATTTTGGAAGAGTTTGAGAAGGATGGGTGTTAGCTCTTCTCTAAATGTGTGATAGAATTCGCCTGTGAAGCCATCAGGTCCCAGGCTTTTGTTTGTTGGAAGATTCTTAATCACAGTTTCAATTTCAGTGCTTGTGATTGGTCTGTTCATATTTTCTATTTATTCCTGGTTCCGTCTTGGCAGATTGTGCATTTCTAAAAATTTGTCCATTTCTTCCAGGTTGTCCATTTTATTGGCATAGAGTTGCTTGTAGTAATCTCTCATGATCTTTTGTATTTCTGCAGTGTCAGTTGTTACTTCTCCTTTTTCATTTCTAATTCTATTGATTTGAGTCTTCTCCCTTTTTTACTTGATGAGTCTGGCTAATGGTTTATCAATTTTGTTTATCTTCTGAAAGAACCAACTTTTAGTTTTATTGATCTTTGCTGTCGTTTCCTTCATTTTTTTTTCATTTATTTCTGATCTGATCTTTATGATTCCTTTCCTTCTGCTAACTTTGGGGATTTTTTGTTCTTCTTTCTCCAATTGCTTTAGATGCAAGGTTAGGTTGTTTATTTGAGATGTTTCCTGTTTCTTAAGGTAGGATTGTATTGCTATAAACTTCCCTCTTAGAACTGCTTTTGCTGCATCCTATAGGTCTTGAGTCATCGTGTTTTCATTGTCATTTGTTTCTAGGTATTTTTTGATTTCCTCTTTGATTTCTTCAGTGATCACTTGGTTATTAAGTAGTGTATTGTTTAGCCTCCATGTGTTTGTATTTTTTACAGATCTTTTCCTGTAATTGATATCTAGTCTCATAGCATTCTGGTTGGAAAAGATACTTTATACGGTTTCAGTTTTCTTCAATTTACCAAGGCTTGATTTGTGACCCAAGATATGATCTACTGTGGAGAAGGTTCCATGAGCACTTGAGAAAAATGTGTATTCTGTTGTTTGGGGATGGAATGTTCTATAAATATCAATTAAGTCCATCTTGTTTAATGTATCACTTAAAGCTTGTGTTTCCGTATTTATTTTTATTTTGGATGATCTGTCCATTGGTGAAAGTGGGGTGTTAAAGTCCCCTACTATGATTATGTTACTGTCAGTTTCCCCTTTTATGGCTGTTAGTATTTGCCTTATGTATTGAGGTGCTCCTATGTTGGGTGCATAAATATTTACAATTGTTATATGTTCTTCTTGGATCGAACCCTTGATCATTATATAGTGTCCTTCTTTGTCTCTCGTAATAGTCTTTATTTTAAAGTCTATTTTGTCTGATATGAGAATTGCTACTCCAGCTTTCTTTTGATTTCTATTTGCAAGGAATATCTTTTTCCATCCCCTCACTTTCAGTCTGTATGTGTCCCTAGGTCTGAAGTGGGTCTCTTGTAGACAGCATATATATGGGTCTTGTTTTTGTATCCATTCAGCCAGTCTGTGTCTTTTGGTGGGAGCATTTAATCCATTTACATTTAAGGTAATTATCGATATGTATGTTCCTATTCACATTTTCTTAATTGTTTTGGGTTTGTTATTGTAGGTCTTTTCCTTCTCTTGTGTTTCTTGCCTAGAGAAGTTCCTTTAGCATTTGTTGTAAAGCTGGTTTGGTGGTGCTGAACTCTCTCAGCTTTTCCTTGTCTGTAAAAGTTTTAATTTCTCTGTCAAAGCTGAATGAGATCCTTGCTGGGTAGAGTCATCTTGGTTGTAGGTTTTTCTCCTTCATCACTTTAAATATGTCCTGCCTCTCCCTTCTGGCTTGCAGAATTTCTGCTGAAAGATCAGCTGTTAACCTTATGGGGATTCCTTTGTGTGTTATTTGTTTTTTTTTCCCTTGCTGCTTTTAATATGTTTTCTTTGTATTTAATTTTTAATAGTTTGATTAATATGTGTCTTGGCTTGTTTCTCCTTGGATTTATCCTGTATGGGACTCTCTGTGCTTCCTGGACTTGATTAACTATTTCCTTTCCCATATTAGGGAAGTTTTCAACTATAATCTCTTCAAATATTATCTCAGTCCCTTTCTTTTTCTCTTCTTCTTCTAGGACCCCTATAATTTGAATGTTGGTGTGTTTAACGTTGTCCCAGAGGTCTCTGAGACTGTCCTCAGTTCTTTTCATTCTTTTTTCTTTATTCTGGTCTGCAGTAGTTATTTCCACTATTTTATCTTCCAGGTCACTTATCCGTTCTTCTGCCTCAGTTATTCTGCTATTGATCCCTTCTAGAGAATTTTTAATTTCATTTATTGTGTTGTTCATCATTGTTTGTTTGCTCTTTAGTTCTTCTAGGTCCTTGTTAAACGTTTCTTGTATTTTGTCTATTCTAGTTCCAAGATTTTGAACCATCTTTACTGTCATTATTCTGAATTCTTTTTCAGATAAACTGCCTATTTCCTCTTCATTTATTAGGTCTGGTGGGTTTTTACCTTGCTCCTTCATCTGCTGTGTGTTTTTCTGTCTTGTCATTTGGCTTAACTTACTGTGTTTGAGGTCTCCTTTTTGCAGGCTGCAGGTTCGTAGTTCCCTTTGTTTCTGGTCTCTCCCCAGTGGCTAAGGTTGGTTCAGTGGGTTGTGTAGGCTTCCTGGTGGAGGGGACTAGTGCCTGTGTTCTGGTGGATGAGGCTGGATTTTGTCTTTCTGGTGGGCAGGTCCACGTCTGGTGGTGTGTTTTGGGGTATCTGTGGCCTTATTATGATTTTAGGCAGCCTCTCTGCTAATGGATGGGGCTGTGTTCCTGTCTTGCTAGTTGTTTGGCATAGGGTGTCCAGCACTGTAGCTTGCTGGTCGTTGAGTGAAGCTGGGTGTTGGTGTTGAGATGGAGATTTCTCGGAGATGTTTGCCGTTTGATATTACATGGAGCTGGGAGGTCTCTTGTGGCCCAGTGTCCTGAATTTGGCTCTCCCACTTCAGAGGCACAGCACTGACTCCTGGCTGGAGCACCAAGAGCCTTTCATCCACAAGGCTCAGAATAAAAGGGAGAAAAAATAGAAAGTAAGAAAGAGGATGAAATAAAATAAAATTAAATAAAGTAAAATAAAATAAAGTTATTAAAATAAAAAATAATTATTAAGAAAAAAGTTTTAAAACGTAAAAAAACAAAAAACAAAAACGGACGACAGACCCCTAGGACAAATGGTGAAAGCAAAGCTAAACAGACCAAATCACACACAGAAGCATACACATACACACTTACAGAAAGTTAAAAAGCAAAAAAAAAAAAAATATATATATATATATATATATATATATATATATATATATATATATCATTGCCCCCAAAGTCTACCCGCTCAGTTTGGGATGATTTGTTGTCTATTCAGGTATTCAGGTATTCCACAGATGCAGGGTACATCGAGGTGATTGTGGAGATTTAATCCGCTACTCCTGAGGCTGCTGGGAAAAATTTCCCTTTCTCTTCTTTGTTCGCACAGCTCCTGGGGTTCAGCTTTGGATTTGGACCCGCCTCTGCATGTCGGTTGCCTGAGGGCGTCTGTTCTTCGCTCGGACAGGATGGGGTTAAAGGAGCAGCTGCTTCAGGGGGCTCTGGCTCACTTAGGCCGGGAGGAGGGAGGGGTACGGATGCGGGGCGAGCCTGCAGCGGCAGAGGCTGGTGTGACGTTGCACCAGCCTGAGGCGCGCTGTGTGTTCTCCCAGGGAAGTTGTCCCTGGATCATGGGACCCTGGCAGTGGTGGGTTGCACAGGCTCCCGGGAGGGGTGGTGTGGAGAGTGACCTGTGCTCGCACACAGGCTTCTTGGTGGCGGCAGCAGCAGCCTTAGCGTGCCATGCCAGTTTCTGGGGTCCGCGCTGCTCACGCCCATCTCTGGAGTTCCTTTAAGCGGTGCTCTTAATCCCCTCTCCTCGTGCACCAGGAAACAAAGAGGGAAGAGAAAGTCTCTTGCCTCTTCGGCAGTTCCAGACCTTTACCCGGTCTCCGTCCCAGCTAGCTGTGGCACACTAGCCCCCTTCAGGCTGTGTTCACGCAGCCAACCCGTCCTCTCCCTGCGATCCGATCGAAGCCCGAGCCTCAGCTCCCAGCCCCGCCCGTCCCGGCAGGTGAGCAGACAAGCCTCTCGGGCTGGTGAGTGCCGGTCGGCCCCGATCCTCCGTGCGGGAATCTCTCCGCTTTGCCCTCCGCACCCCTGTTGCTGTGCTCTCCTCCGCAGCTCCGAAGCTCCCCACCTCCGCCACTGCAGTCTCCACCTGCGAAGGGGCTTCCTAGTGTGTGGAAACCTTTCCTCCTTCACAGCTCCCTCCCACTGCTGCAGGTCCCGTCCCTATCCTCTGTCTCTGTTTTTCCTTTTTCTTTTGCCCTACCCAGGTACGTGGGGGAGTTTCTTGCCTTTTGGGAGGTCTGAGGTCTTCTGCCAGCGTTCAGTAGGTGTTCTATAGGAGCAGTTCCACCTGTAGATGTATTTCTGATGTATCTGTGGGGAGGAAGGTGATCTCCGCGTCTTACTCTTCCGCCATCTTGAAGCTGCCTAATCTTCTTTTAAAAAATTATAGTCCATCTCCTCTTACTAGAAATGTGTCATGAGTGCCAAGACTGTTGAAATTCTTAGTATCAAGAAGACTGTCTGACACATAGTAGGTGTTCAATGGATATTTGCTGAATGAATAAAAGATTCTGTTCTGCATTCCACACTACAAAACTTACATAATGTATAGACATAGCAATTCTTTCAAGTAGCTTAAGGTCTAGTTGAGAATATAAGACATATATATATATACTTGTAAAATAACTAGGCAATCCATAGTTAACTTACAAGTGTTTCACCAGTGCATGTTAAATAGCATGCAGATATTGTAGTATGGGTAGGATTTGACTAGGTGGAGAGAAGAGCACCTCCTGTACATGAGATTAGGCAAGAAGAGATGTGTGCAGAGTGGAATCAGTAGGGCAACCGTGTGGAGGGCCACTGACCTGCCTGCCATTACCAAGACACCTTCTCCCTAGAGGAGGAGCAAATCTTACAAGGAAGAAGAGCAAATCCCATGAGGATTGGTGTCTCCTCGGGCTGTTAACCCAGCACACTACCCTATGTTCTCACAATAAGGAGTTACCTTAAGCATTTACTGTCATACATATCAAGGAGTAGAATCAGCCCTCACTTCACCAACCTCTGATGAGAGGTTCAGCAATTTTCAAATGATCTATGAAAGTAGGAAGTGATGTCGGCCACTTGAGGGATGGAGGATTGTGCCAGAGACTTTGCATCTGGGAAATGAAACATAAATCAGGCCTCTTCATATTTATTACACTTACATTTCTAAAAGTTATTACAAACCTGTGATTAGACTGTTGCTGGCTTCAGGGATTTTGTGTCAAGGGGAGGGCTTAGTAAAGTAATTATTTGAGGGAAGCGGAGGGCTCATGATATACAGTACAATCCTCAGGCTATTTTTGAGTGCTTATTTTAGATAACTTTGTTACTAAAAAAAATAGTCTGAAATTTAAGGCAAGTGAATAGGGCAGTAACAAACTTTGCTGGTGTAAGAAACCATTTAACTACACTACCTTTTAATCTTCCTTTCTGAGTCTATCAGCTCACCATTGTGCCTATCTTACCTGTAGTGAATCATCCCTCCCTAATGTGCTAAATGTCCTAAATTTCATTACCAGTTTTAATAAACTTTTTCTTATAAGCTTTTGTATTGGTTTGGACTGGTCTAAATATCGATATGCCTTTCAAACTTTTGAATTGATTGAAACTTGTGTCTAAATATCAGTGGGGTAAGAGTTGTGTTTCAACAACCTCTTTGCTATTATTAACTATTTTTTTTTTTGCTAGATCACTCCCCTCTGTAAGATCAAGTCACACATAAAAACCCAATTTGGACTTTAAGCAATTGACTGACAAAGTAAATACCCATGGGGTTGGGGAGGGGGGGCATTCATTTTTATTGTTTCTGTTACAACTCAAAAAAGGACATACGCTTCACTTTCTTACCATGTATTTTTCATGTTTCAACTTTAGTAATTTTTAGTCCATATGTTTATTCAACAAATATTTTCTGAAAATCTGCCTTGTGTCCAACATATGCAGGTGATGACGATACCATGATAAACTGACAGCATATCACTGCCCATTTTGAGATTATGCTATTGAGGAAGGTGGGGAAAATAAAAAATGAAATAAATAGGATGCTGAGACAGAGAATAAGGGGAGGTGGGCTGCTACATACTTTATGGAAAATGACATTGAAGCTTAGACTTCAAGGTGAAGAATGAGAGGGGAAATATTCTGGTAGCAGACAAGCAGTAGGGAGAATATGAGTTACTTTAATGAGGCCAAGTAGCTGGAGATTAAATATGTAGCTGGAGGTTATGGCCCCAAATCTACAGTTGACCTTTTCAATATCTTTTTCTTTATAATTTTGGATTTTATCTGAGGATGACTAAAGCTCAGATGAATAATAGTTGAATATCCATTTCTGAGGCTCTTTTCTTTCTATCCAGGTCATGCTGGTGGAAGTGGAAAGACTAATTCATAAACTGTACTGATTGGAAAGTCACACAGCTGAAGAATATGTTCAATCTCCACCCAAAGATAAGCATCAAAATCAAATTTAAAGCTCAGAAGGTATGCTATCAGTAGACATTGTCCCCAGCTTAGGAGCTATAATAAAAATTACATAAAAATAATACTGATTAACAATTTGAAATTTATTAACATCCTGAAATATTAAAGGAGATATTTTCTAGGTTTTGACTATGCTTCCAGGTGTCCAGCATGTGGAACTCCCTGAAGGAACAGACAGGGTGAAAAGGTCCCAAAGAGAAACAAGGGTTTGATTCAAACTTCAGAAACGATTAGTACCAAGATAGCTAATCAGGGCACTTAAGCAGATGTTGAATGTTACAGAACCAGAAGAAGAGAGTAATAGTCCTAAGACAGCAGTCACCCTGAATTAGAATGATTCCCATCTATAAGCAGAATTGTAAGATTGCCCCCAGTATTCTCAAAACCTGGCAAAGCATATCTTTTTCCAGTTATCCAACCAAACAGTAATCTAGGTACTGCCCTGAAGGGATTGTGCTGATGTAATTAAGGTTCCAAATCAGTTGACTTTAAGATAGGAAGATTATCTGAGTTGTCCTGACTTAATCACATTGAGTTTTTGAAAGCAGAGAGTTTTTTATGGCTGGTGGCTGAGGGGCAAGTCAGAGATTCAGAGTACTAGAGGGACTCCCTGCATAAGAAGTTCTCCACTGCTGGCTTGAAGATGAAAAGACTGTATGTCAAGGAATGTGTGGCCCCCCTGGTCGACCGCCAGCAAGGAAACAGGGATTCCTGTCCTACAACCAGAAGGAAATGAATTCTGCCAATAACCTGAGTAAGCTTGGAAGAGGACCCCAGCCTCAGATAATACAGCAACTGCAGCCCACACCTGGATTTCAGTCACATGAGACCCTGAGCAAAGAACCCAGTGTCATGCCAGATTCCTGGCACAGAAGAAATGGTGATATAATAGGTGTAATTTGTTCTAATCCCTTACATTTGTGGCAATTTGCTACATAGCAACAGAAAACTAAAACACCTTCATCTCAAAGGGTTCAGGTAGAAGAAGCCAGAGTGGTCATTAGTGAGGCCACTGGTTCCCAAAAAGAGGCAACCTGGAAGGCAGATGTATATACTAAGGAGGGTGATCAGACAGAGAAAAGAAAAATCAGAGCTCCAAGCAAAAGCTAAATCCTATCAACTAATCACAGAAAAGCCAGGGAATTCTGAAATTCTGGGACTATAAAAATATCCAAAACCAACTTTTAGTACACCAGATCCCAAGCTCTGCTGGCAAAGAATCTTCAAGAAGATGGGATGGGGAAGTGAAGAGAGGACAACACAGGAACTCAGCCATGAGAGAAATCTGGCAGGTCAAAGTCTGGCTACAGGATCCATCCACAAGTGGATTCAGCTATACTGACACTGAGAGAGCAGAGACAGGAACCAGAAAGTCTCAGTTTCGGCTCTAAACCCAATTTACTATGTGATTCAATCACGACTGGGCTCCTAAATTCTCCTAAGAAGGGAGAGAACAGATAATTTGACCACTTCTGGTTCTAACAGGCTACAATGCTAAAACTAGGAATAAAGGGTCTGATGAACCTGTCTCCCTCCATTACTACTTTTTAGGCATCCAGATTATTATTTTAGTTCAAGGAGCAAAAAAGGAAGTAAGACATTTGCTACCAGAGAGTAAATGTAGAGGGCCAAGTTTTGTATAATGAGACCTCTAGTGGGAGCTGGGAAGAAAGTAGTAAAGGTGAGTACAACTTCATATTTTGTAAGCTTTCATAATAGCTTTCTAAAAACCAGCAGGTCTCAGACAACATGTGAAGACAAAAAAATAAAACCTAAAATTTTCAGTTATATTTGGATGTGCATGAAGTTAAACACGTGTATAAGAAAGGCCCTGCTGCTCACAGCAGCCTCTTATGACCATTTTTTAAATATCTGATAGGAATAATCATACCTGGACCAAAAGCTTATGCAGGATATTTCAATTTAGGATAAAAAACTGTGTCCAGACTAATATGAGCTTCATAGTATGTAGAAAATTACAAAAAATGTAATTTATGTCATTATTTGTATTTAGTATCATGAATGCCATTTGGGGATGCAGAGAACTGGTTGTGCCTTCAGGATGTCACTGTTAAAACCCAATTCAGAAAAATGGATGAGGATATTAGCTGGATATATTTTTCAGTAAGTTCATGCTCTTAGTTCCAATGAATAAAGCTAAAGTTTGTTGTTGTTGTTGTTGTTACCATCTTTATTGGAGTATAATTGCTTTACAATGGTGTGTTAGTTTCTTCTGTATAACAAAGTGAATCAGCTATACATATACATATATACCCATATCTCCTCCCTCTTGCATCTCCCTCCCACCCTCCCTATCCCACACCTCTAGGTGGTCACAAAGCACCGAGCTAATCTCCCTGTGCTATGTGGCTGCTTCTCACTAGCTATGTTACATTTGGTAAGGTATATATGTCAGTGCCACTCTCTCACTTCGTCCCAGTTTACCCTTCCCCCCCTTATGGACAACCTGGAAGAAATGGAAAAATTCTTAGAAAAGTACAAACTTCCAAGACTGAACCAGGAAGAAATAGAAAATATGAGCAGACCAATCACAAGCACAGAAATTGAAACTGTGATTAAAAATCTTCCAGCAAACACAAGCCCAAGACCAGATGGCTTCACAGGTGAATTCTATCAAACATTTAGAGAAGAGCTAACACCTATCCTTCTCAAACTCTTCCAAAATATAGCAGAGGGAGGAACATTCCCAAACTCATTCTGCGAGGCCACCATCACCCTGATACCAAAACCAGACAAAGATGTCACAAAGAAAGAAAACTACAGGCCAATATCACTGATGAACATAGATGCAAAAATCCTCAACAAAATACCAGCAAACAGAATCCAACAGCACATTAAAAGGATCACACACCATGATCAAGTGGGTTTTATCCCAGGATTGCAAGGATTCTTCAGTATACGCAAATCAATCAGTGTGATACACCATATTCACAAACTGAAGGATAAAAACCATATGATAATCTCAATATATGCAGAAAAAGTTTTCAACAAAATTCAACACCGATTTATATTAAAAACTCTCCAGAAAGTGGACATAGAAGGAACCTACCTCAACCATATATGACAAACCCACAGCCAACATCATTCTCAATGGTGAAAAACTGAAACCATTTCCGTTAAGATCAGGAACAAGACAAGGATGTCCACTCTCACTGCTATTATTCAACATAGTTTTGGAAGTTTTAGCCAATCAGAGAAGAAAAAGAAATAAAAGGAATCCAAATCTCAAAAGAAGTAAAGCTGTCACTGTTTGCAGATGACATGATACTATACACAGAGAATCCTAAAGATGCTACCAGAAAGCTACTAGATCTAATCAATGAATTTGGTAAAGTAGCAGGATACAAAATTAATGCACAGAAATCTCTTGCATTCCTATACACTAACGACGAAAAATCTGAAAGAGAAATTAAGGAAACAATCCCACTTACCACTGCAACAAAAAGAATAAAATACCTAGGAATAAACCTTCCTAAGGAGACAAAAGACCTGTATGCAGAAAACTGTAAGACACAGGTGAAAGAAATTAGAGACAATACAAACAGATGGAGAGATATACCATGTTCTTGGACTGGAAGAATCAACATTGTGAAAATGAATATACTAACCAAAGCAATCTACAGATTCAAAGCTAAAGTCTTCATACATACATTTTGTTTTTACCAATATAGGGGAAATATTCCATGAGAAGAGATGCTTTCTTTTCTGAGAATTGCTTCCTGTTACATTTTTGCATTTGCTGCTCTCTTAGGGCCAGTTTCAACATAAGTCATTGGTACAGAAGGAGTGCTCCTGTTGGGATTCCTTTAAATGGGTCCAGATGGTACTCTCAGTCTATAAGTGGCATTACCAGCTTTCAAAAAGAAAAATTTTATTCTCTTTCATTTCTTTCCTGTTATAAGCCACTAAACCTTTTAGTTAACTCAACATCTGAATTTCTATAAACTTCACTTTTTACTCCTTCAAAATATCATCCATTGTAGTAGTCATCAAAAATAGGATATAAACAGAAAATATTCCTGATGTCAGACAATGACTTGGTTACCAAGAAAACTCCAATTTTCTGTAAGGAGTAACATTTACCATCATCTTTTAATCAGAACCAGCAATTTGCTCAATAACAGAACATCTAAATCCAGTGGAGTGAATTTGTATCCCAGAAGATTTAGACCTCTTTCAGTAAGTTGAATAGGTCCATCTTTAGGTCCTACAAGAACCTGGCCTTAACAAATTTGGAAAGTCACAGGCTTTCTGTTTTTGTTTTGCTTTTAATTACAACTCAGAAAAAAAAATATGCAGGAAAGAAAAGAAATGAGGGAGAAACAAAAAGTCTCTAAATGGTTATGGTGGGTAATATGGTAGGTACATTATTACATAATATATATTTTCTAAAATATCCCTATAAAATTATTGTGCAAATGGTGTCAAATTTAAAGACATGCTTTAATAAATTATGCTACTCTGTCCCTAGATTAATCTAAATACAAAATAAAACTGCCTGATATGTTTAACTTTTCGTCATGATTCTAAGATAGAATCCTCACCCACAAGTCAATTGATGACTATAATCAGAATATTTAATTCAAGAGAAAAGTTATAATCCTAGATGCCCATGTTTCTTACAGGATTGACTAATATTGTGGGGGTGGGGAAAAATACTGAGGTAAATCTAGGCTAAATCTAGCACTAAAGAACAACATAAACATTTATTCAGTGAAAAGATTTACTTTAGAATTAACAGAAGGGATAACATTTTTTGAAACCAACTAAAATCAAAGCAGAACAAACCCTTCTTCTTGAAGAAATGAGAACTTCCTATCAGCAATTATAAAAACAATAACACTGACCTTGAATCAGCCTTACAGGTCTTTGTACACAATTATATTATCAGCTTTATGAATTTTCAGTTGCTATCTCAGCCACAAACTCATAAATGCAGAGTTGGTCAGTAATAGGAAGATGGCTACTTTAACAGCTTTCACTGAAAGGCATTTGAGAAAGTACACATTCCATCAGCTTTTCCCATGTTAAAAATGACAGCTTTTTCAAATTCTGCTTAGCACACCTTAGACGAAGGCTTAATGACATCTCAAGTAAACAATAAAAATTCAAAATCAAGTTCAGTCAAAACTAGAAATAATTTAAATAAATTTTATCTGCAATTTAAATAAACTATATTTCCATCAGTCTGCTGAAAGGTTTTTACACCAGGAAATTTTTAAAATTAAATATTGGAATTCAAAGTAAACTCTGGAAATTTTTTTCTCATCTTGAGTATATAATTTCACTGCCTCTTCTGTATCTTAAATATAACAGCTAGCAACAGCAGAGAAAGCCAGTGAAAAAAGTCCTTGTGTGTGGTTACTGTAATTAAAAGATTCAATATCTATTACCGCCAGCCAGGTATCATAGCAACCCTGTATTGCTGAAAACGCTAGAAAAATCTTCAAAACCAGCAAGACTCTGCTTTAGGGAAATCTTCAACAACACGGGGGACATTACTGGCTGTCAACATCTGTGGGTGTTGCCATGGGCACAGCCACAAAGAACCCTGCCATCTGTACAAAAAGGTACACACACAGAGAAGATGGGAGGACACAGAAGATAAACTGATAAGAGAATCAAAAAGAAGAAATAATTTCACTGGTGGTATACAATAGGCACACAATTTTGAGTCCATGTTTTACACTAATTCTTTTCTATTGTAGCTGGAGAATCCAAATTCAACTTAACTGTAATTGTGACTAAACATGAACCAGGGGGTGGAAATAATATCCTAAAACTCTGCACTTGTACCATTTATCACAAGTCTTAATTTGAAACTCAAAGTGAATTACATTTAAAATAATACTTAAACTTCCACTTATAAACCCTTGATAGTTGTTTATAAATCTACAGAAGAGAAAAGAACAGGTTACCATGAACAAGAACCCAATATTGATTTTTTGGCAGTGCAGTAAGGCATCTCCATTCTATTTGGCTGCTGTCAAAGCCACTCTTTAACAGCTGGAGTCAAATTGCACTATTTACAGAAAGAGCCCTTGTCAAGTGGACCATAAGTAGCCTAACAATACGCTATTCAAATGGCACTTTGCCACACAAATTGCTGACTTGATGAATAACCTATGTCAATGACTAAGGCTAATATAAAAGTTTCATTTTTATGAGAGGTTTTACATTCACACATTAAGTAAGCTTTCTTTGAAGAACTATTAGGCTATATATTTCAGGCCTTTGGACGTTGAAAATAATTAAAATCTGTTTAAATACATCAAGGGAACTTGACAACATTAATATGGATCTGGTGTTAACTACGTTTGTCACACGAGTCAGAACAGTGCCCTTCTGTTTCTGGCACTCCCTACCGGCACGTGCAGCACAAAGCCGGACTCAGACCAGCCGCGCACCATGAAATAGGAGCATTCTCCTTTTGTGCCTCTGATTTACATAGCCAACGAATGTTTAGATACAAGCACGGCTTTGAAGTACTGTGAGGAAATTCAGGGTTGCTTCTGTGTGCGCGGCCGACAGCTGGAGTCATTTAATAGTGTGGGGTTCCTACTTTTCACAGTGACTCTGAGACCTCCTGAATTAGTTTTGGAACAAAGCTGTGATATGCTTTTCAGAGTTTTCCTCAACACTGAGGGAAGTTTGTATCAAAAATGCTTAAACTCATGCCACAAAGTAAGAAAAGGGATATCCTTTATAAAACAGCTACAAAAAATTGCGTATAACAGACATTTTTTTGACTTACAGTAAAAATTACCATATAAAATGCTTATGAGAAATGGTTACACTGTCAAAAACTTGCACCACTTCACATGTGTTTCAAAAAGCAAATTGACTTCTATATTTCTCTATTGTATATTTCTCTATTCTGTCTCACTAGGACAGGTGATATCATTTGGGCACTAAGTTTTGAGTTGGGATTCACTAAATCAAAATACTTAAAACAAAAATCTTAATCCAATGTTAACAGAGAGAAATTCCTATATTTTCATGAAGGCCTGGCATGTCTAATAATAAAAATCTGTTTTCTTTTAAAATTATATAAAATTGATGCAAAATATTGTCTACATGAGAAACAATAGGCATATGCTGTTTATTACATTAAAAAGAATACTGAAAATTAACTACTAATCGAAAATGTGAAAATTATCATTCTATATTCAGGATTTATCCCTATATAACACAATTGTTTTCAAATAAATATTATTTGTTCTTTTTGTAATAATTTAATTTTGATAATAAAATATAGATAGTTTAATGAAAACTGAGTTAATCTGAAACATGCAGTATTGCCACAGTGAATTATTATTTCATATTGATACATGTAAATTCGCAGGTGAAATTTTCAAATTGCACAATTAAGAAACTACTCTAGTTCCATTTTGGTTATGTTTTTGTTTCATAAAATGTAAAAGAACTAATGTTGCATTCCAATAAAGTAATATGTAGTAGTGGGATCCGATTTTCTATTGGTGGCCTACCAGTACACCATCTGTGTCTTACAAGAGGTAGCAGGATAAAGCTCTAATAAGATTTTTCAGCAAATGGCACCAAACAGGCATAACTCTAAGGTCAACTAAAGGTTAAAAAAATACAAACATATTTCTAGAAAGCTCAACTGGAACGTAAATAAATGTAAATGCATTATTTATAATCAATTTTATATATTTAGATAATGATGCATGTATAAGTGCTTTATTTAAAGAAAATTTCATTTTAAAACATCTTGCTTGGATTAGGAAGCATAATGTGCACATTTGTTTTCCACAAAGGGCGGATTTTCAAACACATCAATTTCATGAATGCTGTCAGGAAACAGACTTGATCAAGGGCTTTTGGATTACATTCCTCATAGTGCAGAAGTTGGGATAAGTTGCTTTATTAAAAATTTAGATATCTAGGGAGGGGGTAGGTATTGGCTATTTTGCTAGTTCCTCCAAGTACCTCATAATTTCCAAGTCTAGAGAGGACTGACTAGATCAATTGGCAAATAATGGACAGTGAGTATCAAATGTGGTCCACTGCTTGTTTTTGTAAATAAAGTTTTATCAAAACACAACCACACTCATTTGTTTAACAATGGTCTGTGGTGGCTTCTGTGCTCCAACAGCAGAAATGAACAGTTGCAACAGCAAAAATACGGCCTGCAAAGCCTAAAATATTTACCATCTGGTCCTTTACAAAAAAGTTTGCTTGGGCCTCCCTGGTGGCGCAGTGGTTGAGAGTCCGCCTGCCGATGCAGGGGATACGGGTTCTTGCCCCGGTCCGGGAGGATCCCACATGCCGCGGAGCTTGCGCGTCCGGCAACGGGAGAGGCCACGACAGTGAGAGGCCCACGTATCACAAAAAAAAAAAAAAAAAAAAAAAGTTTGCTTATCCCTGGTCTAGTTCAGCATTTGTCCAACATAAATAAAATGCAAACTGCATGTATAATTTTAAACTGCCTAGTAGCCATACTGAAAAACATAAAAAGAAACAGGTGCAATTGGTTTTAATAATATATTTTATTTAAGCCTATATATCCCAAACATCATTTTAACATGTGGTGTTAGCCAAATTTCAAGTGCTCCATAGCCATTTCTGGTTAATGGCTGCCATATTAAACCATGTAACTCTAAAAAGGCAACTGGGGGGAGCTGTTGGGGACCCATACTACAGAAAATCAGGTTATTTTTTTAAAAGGCATTTCCAGAACATTACAATGGGTCTAAATTGTGGCAGTTAAAATAATCCTGTTTATTTTTTTACTCATTTTACAGACAAGAAGTGTGGAAAAATAATTTAAAACCAACCAACAGAATAATAGACAAAAAAGACCTTCCTGCGTTAAAATCTAATGAGGTAACGAAGAGTTCTGCCATGTAAAAATGATTTTAGTAAGGTTGTTTATTTTCTACTTTGAAGCTAAATTCCTCCCACTGCAATTTAAACAGTTTTTATCTTGTTTTATCCTCAGCAGAATCTGAGAAAAGCAGTTCCCCATCACTAATATGATATTGTATTCCTTTAAATCCTTTAAGACGCTGGTCCTCTCCTACCCCAAAGATTTTTCTTTGCCTAGCTGCACAAATTCAACTCCTTTGGCCTTTCTAATTGGACCCATTTTTTAAATGTCTTATTGTATTTGTTGTTCTCTTTAAAACCTTCTCCTAAATCTATATGCACTCTTCAAATGCAAGAAGGAAAAGTGGACACAGCATCCTAATAAATGCAAAATATTGCCAAACACAAAGAGCTCACCACACAGATATTACATGCTATTCTTCCTTTTAAACAGTTCATGCTACCATTCGAAAATATTTCACTTGTCTCTCACTGAAGTCCATACCAAAAAATTCTGAAACACAGAGTAACCCTACATTGTTCCAAATTTTACAGGCTTATTGTCCCTCATTTTTCCCAGCTCTGAAATGTGTGATTCCTCTTCTATAAATCTGATTTTTTTTCTTATGAAAACTAATGAAGCATTTTACTATATTAACAAAAAGGAGAATGGAGAATTTATAAGCATTCTTAAAATTTTATGCTTATCAAATTCATAAATAAAAGATTAAGATAAAACAATCTTAAAGGCTTAAGTCTAAGACGATGAGAAGAAGATATGCAGTACATAATTGGAGAAGATATAACTTAGGAGAAGCACAAATAAAAATAGCTCTACTCAACAGTAAGCTCAATAATAAGAGAAATAAAGTACATAGAACAAAGGAGGTGATAGACCTGTCTAATTCAATTCTCCACCTCTGTAGAGAGTAAAAGTTGGAAATTGCAGTCATCTAAGGTAAAGGGCAGCAGCTAGGAAATGAAGTTGGAATCAGCCTAAGAGTAGGAAAACAAGACCCCGGCATTTTATTGCCTCCTGGAGTCAAGAAAGAAACAAAATTATATAAAGAAAATGAAATCTATATATACTATTATCACTACCTAAAGGGTAGCTCTGAGGTCCTGCAAGAAACAGCAGTCAGTTTACCTTCTGGGAATTAAGCTAGTAAAATAGGCACTTGATGAATGAGGTTTGCTCTTGCAGACCTTAGGCATATGACATGCATGAGTCAAGAGACATATCCAAGTTCTCATCCACTATTCTAACATATAATTTCCACTATAAAATACAAATTCTATTGTGAAAGAAAAGCAACAAGCCACATTAAGATGGGAATGCTTGGCAGTCAGCTGGGCTCACTCACTGGGCTTTATTTACCCCAACCTTAAAATATATAATAGAAGTGTGGTTCTGTCTCCCACTTTAGGAGACTAAGACCCTATCACTTTCAACTTCAGTTGTGAATGTTAAAAAATTTCATCATATTGATATAATTGTCCTTATAAAACATGACTTCCTGAGAATTCCCTGGTAGTCCAGTGGTTAGGACTCTGAGCTTCCACTGCAGGGGGCACAGATTGGAATCTAAGGTCCCACATGCCACACGGCATAGCCAAAAGAAAAAAAACCATGACTTCTTTCAAGTTAAGAACATGAAAAACTGATTTGGAAAATCTAAAAATAATTAGACTAAATGAGAAAAGGAAGGAAAGGGGAAAAAAAGCTGCAGCCTAATCACTGGTTTTAACATCTGCAGGAGAAAGCATAAACAAAAGTAGCTGGCCTAAAGAGAGAAATCCAAAATTTAGAAATTTTTCACTGTATATCAGCCTTGACCAAGGGAGATAGTACCCCATGGGCTGAAAGCACGGACTGCATTATCTTCTTTTTTTTTTCCTTTTTAACATCTTTATTGGGGTATAATTGCTTTACAATGGTGTGTTAGTTTCTGCTTTATAACAAAGTGAATCAGCTATACATATACATATGTTCCCATATCTCCTCCCTCTTGCGTCTCTCTCCCTCCCACCGTCCCTATCCCACCCCTCCAGGCAGTCACAAAGCACCAAGCTGATCTCCCTGTGCCACACGGCTGCTTCCCACTAGCTATCTACCTTACGTTTGGTAGTGTATATATGTCCATGCCTCTCTCTCACTGTGTCACAGCTCACCCTTCCCCCTCCCCATATCCTCAAGTCCGTTCTCTAATAGGTCTGTGTCTTTATTCCTGTCTTATCCCTAGGTTCTTCATGACATTTTTTTTCCTTAAACTCCATATATATGTGTTAGCATACAGTATTTGTCTTTCTCTTTCTGACTTACTTCACTCTGTATGACAGACTCTAGGTCTAACCACCTCATTACAAATAGCTCAATTTCATTTCTTTTTATGGCTGAGTAATATTCCGTTGTATATATGTGCCAAATCTTTATCCATTCATCTGATGATGGGCACTTAGGTTGTTTCCATCTCCAGGCTATTGTAAATAGAGCTGCAACAAACATTTTGGTACATGACTCTTTTTGAATTCTGGTTTCCTCAGGGTATATGCCTAGTAGTGGGGTTGCTGGGTCATATGGTAGTTCTATTTGTAGTTTTTTAAGGAACCTCCATACTGTTCTCCATAGTGGCTGTACCAATTCACATTCCCACTAGCAGTGCAAGAGTGTTCCCTTTTCTCCACACCCTCTCCAGCATTTATTGTTTCTAGATTTTTTGATGATGGCCATTCTGACTGGTGTGAGATGATATCTCATTGTAGTTTTGATTTGCATTTCTCTAATGATTAATGATGCTGAACATTCTTTCATGTGTTTGTTGGCAGTCTGTATATCTTCTTTGGAGAAATGTCTATTTAGGTCTTCTGCCCATTTTTGGATTGGGTTGTTTGTTTTTTTGTTATTGAGCTGCATGAGCTGCTTGTAAATTTTGGAAATTAATCCTTTGTCAGTTGCTTAATTTGCAAATATTTTCTCCCATTCTGAGGGTTGTCTTTTGGTCTTATTTATGGTTATGCATTATCTTCTTAGAGCTCAGTGAATGAATACCCTGGGGCTCTGACTCCATGCCCATCAAGGAATCCTCTGCTAAAATTCCACCTCCCCGCTCTCCCTCATGCCCTGTAGCTTTGCTACTGTGAGACTGTGCTGAGCAATGAACTGCCATCATATTTATCATTATACATTAAAGAATTGTCATTCTAGTTTAAATATTCATTTCTTGGGTGGTTGGTTAGTATGACTCAGTTCTCAAAAGGTTGACAAACTCTGGCCTCACTGATAAAATCGAAATCTAGTCTTTAAACCTAAAAAGCTGAGGCTCATATGCTGGTGCCCTCACCTCCACCCCTGCAGTTTTGAGGCAAAGCTTAGCAGCCAATTGGCCTTTCTTAAAAAATGACACATACTTTTGCCTCTAACTACATACATACAGATGAGATAAAATAAAGTCTTATTTAAAGTCCTTATTAATGTTACTTTAAGTCTTCATAATATCATTAAAATAACAGAAAATGTTAACAACATATAAATAAAAATCAGCTAAAATTTGACTTAGAAACCCCACTTCTGGAAATATATCCCATTAAATAACACTAAATATTAAAAAAAACACTTTAGGTTCATAGTTGTGTTAGTCCTAAACAGAAGCATAAAAAACAATCCATATATTAAGCCATAGGAAAATAATTCATATCAGTATAGTATATACACAGTATAGAGCATGATGCAGCCATTAAAAAGAAATAGACATTATTATGAAAATATGTTTACATAAAAAAATACTACATTATATATACGCATATAAATGCCACAGTTGCAACCTGAGGAGGGGATAACTTGGAGGTATAGATGACAGAAGAATGGAAGAATCCCTTAAAGAAATCAGATTAAATTGCTATGTCATGTTTAGAACTGAAAAATAATCAAACTCATGCAAATTTCTGTGACACTGGTTAACGTGGCTTGAGAAAATGAATGTAAACTCCATCATTGTGTGTTAACTGAGGCCTGGAATCCTAAAGAGGTAGTGATCCTAGAGATGCTGAGTATACCAAAAGAATTGCCCAAACAACGATCCAGTTTTTCTGATGTTTTTTGGTTTATTTGTAGTCAGCATTTTAAAAAGAGGTCAAATATCCAAGTGAAAAAAAAATTGATCCTGACCACAGAATATAATTTTCCCCCCTTTTCATTGAAAACCATCTAGAATTCAAGGATTAATATAAAACTGACTCAATCTTGATAAGCCAGGACCTGTCTTATCAAAAAAGGATGCTATAGTCATTCAAAAATAATAATCACTCAGAAAGTTATCCTGATTCACCCAAGATCGCTTGGTAGGTGTGTCTGGTAGATATAATCATCTCTGAGTTCTTATCTTTGTGCTGATATTTAATGGCCACATATTTATGAAAGCACATTACTTCTTACTCAGGGTTGGTAATGTTCTTCGTGAGCAGCAGCTTGATTTGAACTTACCTTACATGAAGACTCCACCTGCAGACCAGGGCAAGGTATTGGCCCAAACTGGTAGGAGCTGGTGGACCTCTGTTCTACACTTTTGTGCTTACGTGTCTCTGAGGCAACTGGAAGTACAGATTCAGGCTTTAGAAGCTGTGAATCATCGCAACAATTAAGAATAATCCTTGCTCTTTCTCCTGTTTCATGTCTTTCCAAAGTGCCTGGAAAACAAGATTAAAAATAAAAATTTGTGCAAAATATTTACCCCCAAAGAATGAAAAGAAGAAACCACTTGTAACACAAAATCACAATTCTTTAAGTTATGCCTTACTATCTGCTTGCAACCAAAAAACAGCCTGGAGCTTTCTCTAAATTATTCAAATCATCATTTTACAAAGGCTGAAATTATAGACTGGAAAAGCTCATCTTCCTCTTTGTGCTTTTTCATCCACTGAAATCAACAGGGCATTCAATAGTCGTTAACAGTAAAATCTCATACTTATTATACAGTATGCAAGTGATCAATAACAAACAACTATGGAATATTTTAGTGCTGTCCCCTAGTGTTCCAACTCACAAACAACAGAGAATCCACAGTGCTTTGCTTGGGTTCCCAGCCTTAAAATGTTTCTATTGGTAATACAGCATTTACGTGAATAGGGGAAATAAGAATAGAGATGCCCAAGTACCCTCAGCTTCAGGAATGCAGGCCACTCTAGGGTTTTGTTGCTGGTGGTGGTATTGCTGATATTGTTGCTGCTATATATTTTGGCTTTTATTTCTTATTTTATTCGGAGAGAAAAAAATTATTTTGCCCTCTTCTCTGCCATTCTTGCAGTTTCAGAATTTCAAAGTACTGGCAAGTTCAATTTACAGTTAAAAGGAACAAGTATGAAATAGAGCAAAAGTATCAGAAAACAATTCACAGAGAGTGTTTTTATAAAATACAATGTTATGACACTTAGTGGAATCTTGGTAAGGCATCTCCCTGTGAACTGCTTTCCCTAGTCCCCTAGAGGGCATATTTCTGGCAAGTTATACCACACCACAGCAGCTCCACTACCATCCAGTGACCACAGCTATAACCTCTCCAGCAAGGTCAGGATCTTAGCCCTGGGGTTGGGGAGGGCTCTTCCTTGGGCAGCTATCTCAGCTCTAGGGTAATGGCTGCTCCTTAAATCTGCTATTCCTATACGCTTTAGTTTTCTTTAGTTCTTATTAACCTGTCCCTCCCACTGAAATTCTTTATGGTGGTTACTAATTTTTTAATGTTAAATGATCTGTTCAAATTACTATGTCATTTCTCTCTCCTGATTATATCCTGATTAATATTAATATATCACAGTAAATCACTTCTGATGCAGAATGTTCCTTTAAATATATTCCTGAAATTATGGAATTTACATAACTTCAGAGATACACTTAAATTGTTAGAGAGGGTCAATAGCAAGAACAGTAGTCCTAACGTAAATAGTAACCTAGGCGGCAGGGCAGACCCCAAGGAAGTCCAACACAGGATGCCTTTTTCAACTCTAATAAGTTGCCTTTGGCAAGAGACAGAATAGTCACTACTGCCTGATATTAAATAAATATCAGAAACTGAAGGCTTACAAAACTGCTTAATTCAACTTCTAATTTCAGGGGATCTTTACCTTTCCAAAGTGAACTCAATGATAATTAGGTTGTTTTTTTTTTTCTTTTGCACTGTACTACATCAAGAATATGATTGAACTCATACCTACTCTTCATTTGGATCAATCTGAACATGATAAGGAAATATACAGAGACATATGTGAGTTAAATATTATTGAAAGTGACAATACCATTTCCTCCCTCAAAGTAGATGTGCAAAAATTACCATAAAATCTACCTCAAGTAAAATATTCATTGTATAAAATATCATAAAAAACTCATAAATATCTTGCATTTTTTATATGAGGTTTTATACAATTGGTTTTAATCCTAACTATACAATAGTACATTAGAGAATGGAAATAACCATAAGAGAGCTTAGAACAATTAACATGCTATGGGAAAATGAAGGAAAGATGGCACTGGCAAGTATTCCAAGCAGTTTTCACGGATCCAAAATTACGTATTCCTCAAAAAGCCAGTGCACAGAAACTTAAGAAGCAGCCAAGATCCCCTTTGCAGAGCCTAGGTCCATATTGACAATATTTCCATTTGTATATCCTGCTTTCATCACTAATTCAAGCACCCCACAGCATCCCTAATCACATTTTCTTTTTTTACACCAGAACTTTCTCTGTGTCCCCCTTTGGAACCGTGTGCCTTAGCTGTGGTCCTCTCTACCACCAAGGCTGACAGCACTGAGACATCACTGCATGATGGGTAAGAGCAGACTCAGCACCAGCCTGCCTTGCACTTGAATCTTGGTTTTACCCTTACCTGTTGTGTGGTCTTGGGCAAGTCATTTCATTTCTGTGCCTCAGTTTCCTCATCTGTGCAATGGTGATATTAATCCTTCTTACCTCACAGGGTTACTCTGAGAATTTGATTGAGTAGACATGTAAAACGTCTTAGAATAGGTTCCGGCACACAGTGGGTGCTGTGCCATATGACAGTCCTCCTCTGACGTCAGTGGGTTCTCACTCAGCCCCTCGTGAGCAGTTTAGCTCTGTGGCTCTGGGATCTGCCTGATGCCAGGCCTGAGCTCACTGAGCATAAGATCAGCGTGGTCCCCCTGCCTCCTACCTGAGACTCGAAACTCCTCCTTGCCTCTCAGGGTAGGTTATAATCAAAATCAGAATAGGATTATACATTTGCCTTACTTTTTAATCCTCCTCAGTGAACCAGGCTGGAGTCTGGCCTAAATTAAAGGCTAGATAAATACTTCTTAATGGATTATATGACATCAGCAACCTGGCTAATGATTTTTCACGGTGGCTACACTTGGGATTAAATCCAAACTCCTTGATCCACAAGTCATATTCTCACCCCTGCTTCCTCCCATGTTATCCTCCCCTTGCTCACAAATTAGATTTTTTTTTTGAAAAAAGATCTTTGAAAATAAATTCTCTCCTGCTAGCTCCATCTTTCTCCTTAAGAATTAGCTTAAAACCTCACCTCCTCTGAGAGGCTTTTCTAAAGTAAATTCTCCTCTGATGCATTGTTTTCTATCTCAGCTTCTTTACTTTGCAGAATTTAACACATTTGTAATTGGTATATTTTATCTGCTTACTTAAATGCAGAGCTGTCTCTCTACTAGATGCTAAATTCTTTTTGGCAAGTATGTATTCTATGAGCTTGGTACAAAGCAGAGCTCAATATGTGTTCACTGAATGAATAAAACAAATTTTACCCTTTTCTTGTAGCAGTGGAAGGAGGTGGCTATGAAAGCATCAGAGCATGCCAAGGTCTCAGAAGAAAACACCAAATTATACCCATTATAAACTTCAACCCTAGAGCCCAGGAGGAGCCAACACTGGGAAAAGCAGCATTCACATGCCTGACCCCTGTCCCAGGTCTCAGCAGTGTGGCCAGGTCCTTCCTGATGTCCCAAGAATCTGGAACTGGAAGCACAAGTAAGTCTCTGAATGACATATTTTAATTTGGCCTGTGGAGTAGCCGCTTGCTAGCTACCTAAATGGTCCTAATAAAGAGGGCACAGAGGAGATGTTTCTGTTTCCATCCAAACAGACATGAAAAGTTAACAAGTACAGTTCCAGATAGCAGTCAGAGCAGAGAGACAAAGGCTTAAGCATTATCAGCAGATGAGTGAGGATTAAATCCCAATGAAAGAATGTCATTTTCAAGAGAGTTTGGAGGGAGATTTGTCAAGAGACCAGCATAAAACCTTTAGCAGTTTCTGCACATAGAGAGGAAAGGAGAGAAGGAAAATTCAAACTGTTGTAAATCAGTATGTTGCTAAAATACAGTCATATTTTAAGTGCATTGGGACTGTCAATATTTATAAGGCATCTATAGCTTTTTTGTTTTGTTTTTAAATAGGGCAAATAATCACTTTGTAATGCGCCTGTAATGAAATCTGATTTTGAAGTATCAAGATATTTTAAAGCAAGACATGTACTAGGAAGGATGCTGCCTTCAATTGTGATAGAAAAACAAGGCAGAGGGTAAAGAGAATGCATTTAGATGATAAAATATCCCTGATATGTCATAGACTTGAATATCTACATAAAGAAAAGGAAGGAGTAGTAATATTCTACACTTGATTCCCTTCCACATGATCAGAAGTTGCTCCCTTGATTTTATTTCTCTTATAATCTTCCCATATTTTAAATACTTGCTATCTTCTATCTAAACATTTTTTCAATTCCCACTAATATGTGCTTTCCAAAATCAACAAAATTATCATAGCCTGCTACCAATTAATGAATAGCTTTAAATTACATACTTAAAAGCCCCAGCCAGATATACTTTGCTCTACAACTTAACATCTAGATCAACTAAGTCTGTAGGAAAAGCAATAGCTATAATCTCATAATGGACAGAAATGGTTAAAAAAGAAAACATAATCACTTGATGAATACATCTGCAAACAATGAGTAAATTAAGATTCAAAAACAATATGCAGATGGGTTAACTTTTTATCACATTGTACAGAAACATTTTATTTCCTTAAAAATTTTATGTAAATAAATTTGAGACAGTAATTGATTTATTATAACTTATGGTGTTTTTCTTCAGAAGAACACTGTAGAAATAGCATTACTACAGAAACATAAAATCCACCCAGCACAGTAAAATCACATATATTATAAAACAACAAATTTTAAACAATTTGCTTAACCAAAAATTTCTTTTCAAGTAAATATTGTGCTTATTATGGGATTGTGAAAAAATCAGAATTTGGTAAATTCCTATTATGTGATTAATAGTTAATATAAATTGTACTTATATGACTAAAGCTTAACATTAAGAACATGTGAGTGGACACATCATAGAGTTAGTCTTTTTTCTACATCAGGTAGGCATTTTCTAACTGAATCCACCACAATATTGGGCAGTAATTAAGAGGACAGTTACATTTGAAAGTGACTCTCTCTAAAAGAGAATAGGCCAAAATAATGGCCTTGCTACCAAATCTTGTAGTCAAATTAATAAAATCACCTTTCAACAAAACAGCTGACTGACAGCTGTAATCAAATTCCACATATCAAGGAATCTAACCACTGGGTCTGTTGTAAGATTTACCATTTATCTTCAGTTACACATGAAGTTCATTGCCTTGCTCGCAGAAGTGTATGGAGATCGACCTGGTGCCCCCTTCCTAACAAAACCATTTCACAGTTACTGAATCTTACTCCAGAAAATGTATAACTGATGGGGGTTCTGACCAGGGACAGGGGACCCTGGAGGTATCAAACTTAGCTAACTAGAAAATAAGGGAAAGGTGGGGATAGGTGATGGATCTGAAAACATTAAACGAGGCATAAAGACATGTACCTTCACTCCTAAATGTATTTGAATATAATAAATTCAGCTGTAAAATAGATTGCCAAGGAGGCAGCTCATTTTGCTCTATGTAAGAGTCCTAATATGATAAACTCACGATTGGCTTCACGTCAACCTTCTGTACCTTAAGGGTATGTAGAATACATTTTAACAAAGTCTCTGACCACCACGACCTTAACCCCAGCTCTGCCACTGCCTCTGGCACATTCAAAGAAACACTGGGATTTATCAGCTGGGCCACCTCAACACTCACATCTAATGCTAATCACTGACCTCCAGAAAAACTGAATAAAGGAGTGAGGATGGGGTGGGGTGAAAGAAAAAAAAGGACCAAAATACATTGAGGTTTAAAGTTGTTGAGGTATAAGGATTACAAATAATGCATTAATTTTAAACAAATTTGAAAGTAGAGTTTTTTGGATAAGGTATTTACTTATTAAATATTCCTTCTTTTTAAACATGTGCTAACACCATAGAAGCTACTATGAATAAATTTCAATTTTTAACCCCATTCTAAGACTTCATATAATTTTAAAACAAATTTAAGAAGTGAATGTTTATGGAAAAGTATTTCTATATTATGATACAAAAAATATATTTAATTAAGTTTATAATTACCTATTATATACAAAACATTAAAATTGGACTGCCTCTAAATATTGTAAAAGGCCATTCACTCTGTATTTTTGATTCTTTTACACCAGACATGCTTATTTTTTACTTTTAAAGTATTTCAAAAATAGACTTTATTCTTTCATTTTCTTGGTTGAAGGTTAAGTTACTTAGGGGATACAATATCCCTAGAGATATCCCCATCATTTATTCACTTCTGTTGTCAGTTAATTTGACTAGGTATTTATTTGCTGAGTTGATCTGGAGTTTTTCCTGGAAAAAGGAAGAGTATTGGACAAGGAAAAATCAGGGAACAGTCTCCTGAATAAAGATGCTGGCTGGGTGAGGGGTGAAGTCATATGGAAAGTCCCTTTTTTCTGGAGGGATATGGTGGTCATGGGAGGACAAAAACCTTTTGATTGCAATCAATTTCCCCTTGGTACATGGCAGTGGTTTCCTTTAGGCAAAGAATGGGTGACCAAAGCTCCAGCAGGCATGTCAGCACCAATTCTCAGTGTACCTTCACTAGAATCCTGGCACCTCAGTGCCACTTGTACAATTTCATGCCATGTTTCTGTACCCAGTTACCCAAAAAGCTTCTCCTATTTCTTCATTCTTCCATTCTATGGGTTCATTTACCCATGGGGACCTCGAGACACTAAGCTACCTGAACACCAATATGATAGGTAGAATTCTATGAATAACCCCCAATAACCCTCTTCTTTATGTGATTCCTTCCCCTGTGAATATGATGATAGCACTTCAGTGATTATGTTGTTACATGGCAAAAACTAACACTGCAGATATAATTAAGGTTTCTAATTTGCTGACCTTAAAATAGGGAGACTGTTCAGGTGGGCCAGGCCAAATTAGCAAGAGTTTTCTCCAGCTGGTGGAGAGACCAGAGAGATTTAAAGCATAAGAAGGATGCAAAGAGCCATTGCTGGCTTTGAAGATAGAGGAAGCCACAAAGAAGAATCACAGAGTGGCCTGGAGGAGCTGAGAGTGACAGCACCAACAGCCAGCAAGGACCTCAGACCTACAACCATAAAGAACTAAATTCTGCCAAGGACTGAATGAGCTTGGAATTGAATTCTTTCTCAAAGCCTCCAGTTCAGAGCCCAGTTAGCTGAACCTTGAATTTGACCTTGTGAAACCCTAAGCAGAGAACCTAGCTGAGCTCACCTGGACTGACTTACAGAACTGTGAGTTAATAAATGGGTATTGTTTTAAGCTGCTAAATTTGTGGTGATCTGTTACTCAGCAATAGGAAACTAATGCAGGTAGGACTTGTGGCAATACTTTTACTTTGGACCACAGATTTAGACCTCAAGTTTTGTTGTTGTTGTTTTCACTATTTTACATGTGAAAGTCCTGCTTCTTAAGCAAAATAAATAACTAAATACATACATGCATAGTCATAAAAACAAATAAACGTGAAGGCTGGCTAGACATTCCATACTTTTTAATAATACCCTTCTCCTACGTTCATACTCTGAGTATTAGAAACCAGGAGGAGATTCACTAAATAGCTGGGATTGAGCAATAATATACCACATCAAAAAAATGCCTTTTTAAAACTCTGAATTAGGCTTCCCTGGTGGCGCAGTGGTTGAGAGTCCACCTGCCGATGCAGAGGACGCGGGTTCGTGCCCCGGTCCGGGTAGATCCCACATGCCGCGGAGCGGCTGGGCCCGTGAGCCATGGCCATTGAGCCTGCGCGTCCGGAGCCTGTGCTCCACAACAGGAGAGGCCACGACAGAGAGAGGCCCGCATACCGCAAAAACAACAACAACAACAAAAAAACTCTGTATTATTTCAGAATGAATTATATGTAAGATATGTTTTTTCTCCTCCTTTTTAACATCATCATCACCAAAACTGCCATTAGCTACCATTAATTAAGTACACTTTAATCTTTGCTTAGCACTTAATACACATCTTATTTAATTCTTAAGGCAGGAAGGTACAAAAAAACAGGTTCAGAAAGGATAAGTTTCAGGGGATTTGTGTGTGCTGTGGTTGAGGAAGTGGTTAGGGAAGGTATTTTGACTAAAAGCTAGGAAAAGGCAAGAAGAATGCTGTGCAGTAAGGTACATTTCCACCACAGACCTTGAGGATTGGCATCTTCAGGACTGTTTAAAGTAAATCATGTTTGGTTGGCCATAAGGAGAAGAGAACTAAAGAAAGTGACTGGCAAGGTAGTCAAGAAAATTTTCAATAGGTCATGTAAAAGATGATAAAGATTCCAATCTATCTGGCCCTAAAGTATATTTTTAAATGTTTTTGGTACTTCTGAAATATACTATATAATTCCATGTTTTACTGGAGGCTTACAAAATAAATGTAGAACATAGCTTATCTTTCAAGTGATCCAAGTTCATTACTAGACACTTGACAATATTGAGGTTAAGAAGCAGTAATGCCCTTTGGAATTACTGATCAGGACTTTCATGGAATGGCTATTTAGTTTACTTATATAGCCAGTGGTCTTTGGTGTGTTCTTAACTCTATAGAACCATTTCCTTTTTCTTATTCTTTATCCAGAGCATTTTATCCTACTCTTCTCGCCACCATCACTGTTTCTATAGTTTATAATCCACTGCCACTTCCTCTAAGTGATTTGTATGTAGTTACATATGGCATAAACCATTGTCCTACCCAGTTCTGAATTAGAAAACATTAATGAAGCATTATTCAGCCTTAAAAAGAGAGGATATTCTGACACATGCTACAACATGGATGAACCTTGGTGACATTGTGCTAAGTGAGATAAGTCAGTCACAAAAGGACAAATACTGTACTGATTCCATTTTTATGAGGTACCTAGTGTAGTCAGATTCAAATTCATAGAGACAGAAAGTAGATTGGTGTTTGCAAAGGGCTGAGCAGAGGGAGGAATGAAGACTTTTTTAAAATAGGTACAGAGTTTCATTTTGGGAAGTTGAAAATATTCCCAAGATGGTGAGGATGGTTGCACAACAATGTAAATGTGTTTAATTCCCCAGAACTATGCACTGAAAAATAGTTACAATTGTAAAATTTCTGTTTTGTATATCTTACCATACAAAGAAAGCATCTCTGTTGGTAAAATAGCCCAAGGAAAATACAAACAAAAGGAAAAGGACACTGGGAACAGACTCAGGAAACAATAGAGAAAGAGCATACAGAAGTAGGACAACCTGGGAAAGAGGGGCTATTGGCCATCAGGAGAAGGCAGTATCATGTGAGGCTGAGGGTGGAGAGAGAAGAGAGGGACACTGATGACAGAGTGCAGACAAGTCAAGTACTTGCCATCCAGAGAATGACAACTGGACTTGGCAATGAGGTGACCTCAAGAACAGCTCCATTAGAATAGTGGAGGCAGAAGCCAGATTAAAATGTGTTAAATAAATGGGAGGCAAGAAAACAAAGACACAGAGTATACATGGCATTTTGTAGAAAGCTATCAAATACTTTGGGGAGAATAACAGAGAAAGATAACAGAAGCCCATAATTCCTTATTCAAAACATCTGAGGTACTTCCCTGGTGGTGCAGTGGTTAAGAATCTGCCTGCCAATGCAGGGGACACAGGTTCGAGCCCTGGTCCGGGAAGATCCCACATGCCTCAGAGCAATGAAGCTGGTGTGCCACAACTACTGAGCCTGCGCTCTAGATCCCGTGATCCACAACTACTGAGCCCGCGTGCCACAACTAATGAAGCCCACGCACCTAGAGCCCGTGCTCCTCAACAAGAGAAGCCACCGCAATGAGAAGCCCACACACCGCAACGAAGAGTAGCCCCTGCCCGCCGCAACTAGAGAAAGCCCACGCACAGCAACGAAGACTCAACGCAGCCAAAATAAAAAATAAAAAAATATATTTATTTAAAAACAAACAAACAAACATTTGGGACCATAGTGGTTTAGAATTCAGGATTTTTCAGATTTTGCAGAAAAAAGATAACGCACAAATGCATATTGTAAAACAATTATAGCAGAGCCTGGAAGAGCAGACCGTAATCAAACGTGTCATATATGTGCAGCAAAAAGAGAATACTCACACTTCGTGGAATAAATAACCTCATGTGAATTAAGGTTTGGTTTTGTTGCCTTACCACAAACTAATAAAAAAAAAAAACTTTTGTTTTCACAGCTTTTAAGTTTTAAATTGCAGCTAGAAGAACGTGGGCCTTTATTCACAATAACTGATAGCCAGGAGGCCAGAACTAACGAAAAAGATATTTTCTGAAATAAGTTGGTAGGGTGCTCAGTTTTCTATAGTATAGGATATTGGATCATGCATTTGACCTCTCCTTATCTCTATTCAGATAAGCTAAGTCATCTAATTCTAAACTTCCAGTTTTGCTGATTGTTTTATTTATATATTAGATTATAATGTATTAAAGATTCTTTAAAATCTAGTATTTAAAGAAAGCAAAACTTGCTTTATAAAAATCATTGATGAGGGATAGTTTCATTAACAGGCCAAACTTGGGAAGGCAGTCATGGATGTGAAAAATGAAGATAAGAATATGTTTTAAAAATAACAGACATAAAATAAGAAACATGTAAAATGTGATAATCCTAACTAGACTTAAAACTGATGCTTCTGGAAGTAAGAAAAATGTGATGACCAAAGAAGGTTAACCTCCAGTGCAAATCATGGGTTAAAAGTAAACTGTCTTATCAAATCTTCTTATTCCAGTTCTTTTCCTGGTTCTCAATTTTGACCTGTCAGCATAAAGTACAATTCATTTAACTAACGTTACAAAAACGACTTGCTATCCCCTCAAACAATGAACAAACTATAAGATGACATCCTGTGTCCCTCAGTGGAGCTTCTGTTACTCTGACTCTTCCAAGTGGCTGAAACAAGTCCATTGTCTTCTTTGGCCTAGAGTGGATGGAATCCACCTGCATTTGAATGTGAAAGGGAAAAATAGTGGGCCAGTCCTGGCGCAGGACTTTTGACAAGGCTGAGATTAGCAACCAACTTTTTGTATGGCACAAGATAAAATCTGACAACATTCCAGTAGTCAAATTCCCTGCTCACCACCCAAGCCAAGGACTTGACCTTTGGATTTGTTTTCACCTGATTCAACCCTGGAAACACAAAAGACCTTTCCCATCAAATCCTAACAAGTAAGTTAATGGTGGAAGTTGGATATTATTGATACCCTCAGATGAATCAAGTGCGTTCAATATCCTTTATCTCTCAGCCAAATCAGAGAACCCACTTTCCCAGAGAATAACAATCATTACAGTCCACTGAGTCTTGCTTTTCCAATCGTTTCTGTGGCAGCTGGCTACTGTGAAGTTGTTAGGGAATTGAAAGGAGGCAGCATGGGGAGGGGCAGATGGCTCCTTTGGGTTTATTTCACCAAACATGGCAGCTGTGAAACCCACTAATGTTCCAAGTGTTCATATAAAATGCTCGCAAAAGGGGCCACGTTAAGGAAGAGCCACAGAGCAGCCTTCCTGATGTGTTCCTCTTTTTGTTGCTATAGAATAAGCTCCTGAGAACATTAAATGCAGATTTGTAACTAACATATGCAGCCAGCACTTGATCCAAAATTTAATCAGACTGCAAGAATAAGCTAAAACTGATTATTGCAAGTATTTTCTTTACTAAAATAAAACCCAGAAAGATAGCAGCTGACAAGGGAAATAATAAAAGCAGTGAAGCATGGCACTTAATTGGTGAAAGTAATTTTAAGAGCAAGAAGTTTTTATTTTTATGATTAGAATGAGACTGTATTGATGTTCATATTTTTTTCTGACCATACAAAATGCTCCAAAGACAACTTACAAATACCACAATATGACTAATACATATTAAGATGCCAGAAGATTTAAAAATGGTGAAGTTGAATAATACATTAATTAAAATATATACACACACACGCATATTCCTGTATGTGTGTTATCAGATAAAAATTAATCATATACTGTAGAATTTTAAAAGTCATCTGGGGTATCTAAAAACAATATGGAGCCATATTCACATGAAGTATAATTTTTCAATAAAATGTAGAAAATTGTTCAAATGTTTATAACAAATGAGGATTGAGAAAGAAACAAATCCAAATTTTGAGAAAAGAAAATTATTTGGGCTTCTTTTGTTAATAGATTTTCAATGTGATATCTGGATTTTTAAAGAGCACAGCAGAAACTACCCCATGAAGATTATTTTTTTCTTGAATTTGTCTACATCCTCGGAATTTCTTTACTTTGAAAGCTTGTAAAATTATAAAATCAAATGAAGATTTATATAATCTCACCAAAGTAGAGGTTCATGTTCACTACATGGAATTACAGAAGATTCCTGTGGGGGGGTGAGCAATACATTCACACGTGTGTGTGTGTGTGTGTGTGTGTGTGTGTGTGTGTGTGTATTCACATGCATGTAAAAGGAGTCTACCGAGGCTTAATATGGAAGTAAAAGAAAATATACAATGAGACTCATATGCCTCTCTTCAGTGATGCACTGTTAATTGTTGGATTTAATTTGGTTGAAAAATAAGGTTAAATTCTTTATTCTTATTGTATTTTTGCTCTGATATTTTTTTTAAAAGGCAAATGTCGATTTATACTCCCCAACTGTACTGCTACCATTGAGTAATTCTGATGCATCCCACATTACAAATCATTTAGACCAACAGGGAATTCTTAACCATTTTTGTGCCATGAACCCCTTTAGCAGTGGGAATGCCAATGAACCCTTTCTCACAATTAATATTTTAAAATGTTGGAAATAAAATACACAGGATAATAAAGGATATCAATTATATTGAAATATAATCATCAAAATAGTTTTTTAAAAATTTATATGCTTTTTTATTAATGTATTAAATAGCAAGAACTAGTGGTGGGCCTAAAAGTTTATGACACTGATAAACATAAATGATACTTTGAGATACTGGCAACAATTGTAATGTGATATGAAAATTATGTGATGTCTATTGTTGAGAAAGTCACAGGTATTGCTAATACTGCTGTGAAATGTTCCCTACATTCAAAATGGAAAGAAATACTTGATTTCATTTAGGGTTTAAAAAACCCTCTAAAGTCCCCCATTATACCTCCCAGGTTGTTATATCAATAATGAAAATAATGAACTAATAATTGGATAATGCCTTATTAAACACTTTCACAAACCAAAATAAATATAAGCATGTCTCTGTATAGATTAATATGTAAAAGGAAAAAACACTAAAATTATAATATGCTAACCATTAATGATTATCAACAAATTTTAGAATTCTACTGCTTTTAAAAATGTTTCCTTTATACCATCTGTATTTCTGCGTTTTCTTATTTTTATTGAGGTGAAACAGACATAACATAAAATGAACCATTTCAAAGTGTACAATTCAGTGGCATTTAGTGCATTTACAATGTTGTGCAACCACCAACTCTCTCTAGTTTCACATTTTTTTCATCACCCCTGAAGGACAATCCGATACCCATTAAGCAATCATTCCCCATCTCCTGATAACCACTAATCTACTTTCTACCTCTATGGATTTGCTTATTCTTGATATATCATATAAAAAGAATCACAAAATATAAGATCTTTTGTGACTGGCTTCTTTCACTTAGCATAATGTTTCTGAGGTGCATCCAAATTGTACCTTGTATCAGTTCCTCATTTGGATAGAATGATAATTTCATTGTATACACCATAATTTGCTTATCCCTTCGTCCACTGATGAACATTTGGGTTGTTTCCACCCTTGGGCTATTATAAACAGTGCTGGTACAAACATTCACGTACAAGTTTCTGCGTAGATATATGTTCTTATTTCTCTGGGTCTATACCTAGAAGTGAAATTGCTGGTTCATATGGTATTTCTGGTTAAATTCTGAGGAATTGCCAAACTGTTTCCTACAGTGGCTGCACCACTTCATATTCCCACTGGCAATCTATAAGGGTTCCTATGTCTCTGCCTCCTTGGCAAATTTGTTATTTTCCATTTTTTTATTATAAATGTGAATGTGATGTGGTATTTCATTGTGATTTTGATTTCCATTTATCTGATGGCTAACATGTTGATAATCTTTTCATGTGCTTGTTGGCCGTTTGCATATCTTATTTGAAGGATTATCTATTCAAGTCTTTGTCCTTTTAAAAATTGGCTTGTTTGTCTTTTTGTTGTGTTGTAAGGGTTCTTTATACATTCTGGATATTAAACATTTATGAGATATATAATTTGCAAATAAGTTTTTCCATTCTGTAGGCTGTCTTTCCACATTCTTCATAATGTCCTTTGATGGGCAAAAGTTGTTAATTTTTATGGAGTCCCATTTATTTTTCTTTTGTTGCTCTGGTTTCTTTTCTATTAGCACAACCATGTGAGATATATATATATATATATATATATATATATATATATATTTAGTTAGTTATATATATGTATGTGGATAGATAGATAGAAATAGATATATAGATATTTATGTATATAAATATATGTGTAATATACACACACATATATGTGGTTAATTAATAAAATAAAGCCAGCATTCTCACACATACTAACTTCTCACATCTCTTCTGCAGCATTGTATTAAGTATCATCACCATCACCATGAGGAAACTAAGGCTTTGATCAATTTAGTGATTTGCCAAAAAGTGCACAAATTAACAGTGGCACAATTTTCTGTCGCTAAATATTGGGCAGGAACATTAGTTTGATACATTAGGAGTGAATAATGAGTCATATGGAATGATTTATGTTTACAGAAGCTAAATATTTTAAAATTTTTTTCCCAGAAGAGGTTTTATGTCTTATCCAAACTTTTTCCAAATTCTTTTTTAGTAGCCATAGATTAAATTATTTTGCATTTTTATTGAAGTATAGTTGATGTACAATATTATATAAGTTACAGGTGTACAGTATAGTGACTCACAATTTTTAAAGGTTATACTTCATTTATAGTTATTATAAAATGTTGGCTGTAGTCCCTGTGTTGAACAATACATCGTTTAGTTTATTTTACATATAATAGTTTTTACCTCATACTCCTCAACCCCTATGTTGCCCCTCTCCCCTTCTGTCTCCCCACTGGTAACCACTAGTTTTGTTTGTTATATCTATGAGTCTGTTTCTTTATTGTTATATTCACTAGTTTGTTGTATTTTTTAGATTCAACATATAAGTCGTATCATACAATATTTCTTTCTCTAACTTATTTCACTTAGCATAATATCCTCTAAATCCATGTTTTTGCAAATAGCAAAATTTCATTCTTTTTTATAGCTGAGTAGTATTCCATTTTGTACATATTGATATATACCACATCTTCTTTATCCATTCAACTGTTAATGGACACTTAGGTTGCATGGCAACTGTAAATAATGCTGCTATGAACTTCGAGGTGCATGTATCTTTTCGAATTAGTGTTTTTGTTTATTCAGATATATACCCAGGATTGGAATGGCTGGGTCACATAGTAGTTATATTTTTAGTCTTTTGAGAAACCTCCTCACTGTTTTCCACAGTGGCTGTACCAATTTACATTCCCACCAACAGTGGACGAGGGTTGCCTTTTCTCCACATCCTCACCAACATTTGTTATTTGTGTTCTTTTTAATGATAGCCAATCTGACAGGCGATATCTCATTGTGGTTTTGATTTGCATTTTCCCTGATGAATAGCAATGTTGAGCATCTTTTCATGTGCTTATTGGCCATCTGCACGTCCTCTTTGGAAAAATGTTTATTTTTTAATCAGGTTGTTTTTTTGATGTTGAGTTGTATGAGCTGTTTGTATATGTTGGACATTAACCCCCTTTTCAGTCATATCATTTGCAAATATTTTTTTCCCATTCAGTAGGCTGTCTTTTTGTTTTGTTGATGGTTTCCTTTGCTATAAAAGCTTTTAAGTTTAATTAGGTTCCATTTGTTTATTTTTGCTCTTATTTCCTTTGCTTTAGGAGACAGATCCAAAAACTATTGCTATGAATTATGTCAGAGTTCTGCCTATGTTTCCTTCTAGCATTTTATGGTTTCCAGTCTTACATTTAGGTCTTTAATCCATTTTGAGTTTACTTTTGTATATGATATTAGAGAATTTCCTAATTTCATTCTTTCAAAGGTAGCTGTCCAGTTTCCCCAGTGCCGCTTATCAAAGAGACTCTTTTCTCCACTGTATAGTCTTGCCTCCTCTGTCATAGATTAATTGACCATAAATGTGTGGGTTTATCTCTGGGCTTCCTATCCTGTTCCATTGATCTATATTTCCATTTTTCATGCCAATACCATACTGTTTTGATTACTGTAGCTTTGTAGTATAGTCTGAAGTCAGGGCACATGATTCCTCCAGCTCTGTTCTTCTTTCTCAAGATTGTTTTGGCTACTTGGGATCTTTTGTGTTTCCATACAAATTTTAAGATTATTTGTTCTAGTTCTGTCCAAAATGCCATTGGTGTTTTGATAGGGATCACATTGAATCTGTAGACTGTCTTGGGTAGTATGGCCATTTTAACAATATCAGTTCTTCCAATCCATAAATAAGGTATATCTTCTCACCTGTTTGTGTCACCTTTAATTTCTTTCGTCAGTGTCTTATCGTTTTCCAAGTACAGATCTTTTACCTCCCTAGGTAGGTTTATTCCTAGGTATCTTATTCTTTTTGATGTGATGGTAATTGGGATTGTTTCCTTAATTTCTCTTTCTGGCAGTTCATTGTTAGTGTATAGAATGCAACAGATTTCTGTACATTAATTTTGAATCCTGCAACTTTACTGAATTCATTGATGAGCTCTAGTAGTTTTCTGGTGGCATCTTTAGGATTTTATATGTATAGTATTGTGTCACCTGCAAATAGTGACAGTTTTGCATATTCCTTTCCAATTAGGATTCCTTTTATTTCTTTTTCTTCTCTGATTGTTATGGTTAGGACTTCCAATACTATGTTGAATAAAAGTGGTGAGAGTGGACATCCTTGCCTTGTTCCTGATCTTAGAGGGAATGCTTTCAGCTTTTCACTGTTGAGTATGATGTTAGCTGTGAGTTTGTCATATATGGGCTTTATTATGTTGAGGTATGTTCCCTCTATGCCAACTTTCTGGAGAGTTTTTATTATAAATCGGTGTTGAATTTTGTCAAAAGCTTTTTCTCCATCTATTGAGATGATCATATGGTTTTTAGTCTTCTATTTGTTAATGTGGTATATCCAATTGACTGATTTGCAGATATTGAAAAATCCTTGCAACCCTGGGATAAATCCCACTTGATCATGGTGTATGATCCTTTTAATGTATTGTTGGATTTGCTTTGCTAACATTTTGTTGAGGATTTTTGCATGTATGTTCATCAGTAATATGTAATTTTCCTTTTTGAGATATCTTTGTCTGGTTTTGGTATCAGGGTGATGCGGGCCTCATAGAATGAGTTTGGGGGTGTTCCTTCCTCTGCAATTTTTTGGAATACTTTCAGAAGGATAGGTGTTAACACTTCTTTAAATGTTTGGTAGAATTCACCTATAAAGCTGGTGCTGGACTTTTGTTTGTTGGTATTTTTTAAATTACTGATTAAATTCCATTACTTGTAATTGGTCTGTTCAAATTTTCCATTTCTTCTTGGTTCAGTCCTGGGAGATTGTACCTTTCTAAGAATCTGTCCATTTTTTCTAGGTTGTTCATTTTATTGGCATACAGTTTTTCTTAGTAGTCTCTTATAATCTTTTGTATTTCTGTAGTGTTGGTTTTAACTTCTCCTTTTTAATTTCTGATTTTATTGATTTTGGCCCTTTCCCTTTTTTCTTAAGATTCTTGCAAAAAGTTTATCAATTTTGTTTACCTTTTCAGAGAATCAGCTTTTAGCTTCATTTATCTTTTCTATTTTTTTTTTAGTCTCTATTTTATTTATTTCTGCTCTGATCTCTATGATTTCTTTCCTTCTACTAACTTTGAGTTTTGTTTGTTCTTTCTCTACTTCCTTTAGGTGTAAGTTTAAGTTGTTTATTTGAGATTTTTCTTGTTACCTGAGGTAAGCTTGTATGGCTATACTACTACCTCTTACAACTGCTTTTGCTGCATCCTATAGGTTTTGGATCAACATGTTTTCATTTTCATTTGTCTCTAGGTACTTTTTACTTCCTCTCTGATATCTTCAGTGATTCATTGGTTGTTTAGTAGCATATTGTTTACAAAAGCTAAATATTTTTAAAATTTTTAATTAAATTCAACAAATATTTGTTAATTTCTTCCCATGTGTTAGGTGTTATGCTCACTTCTGGGAATAGAACAGTGAACATGACAGACACAGTTCTTGCCCTTATGGTGTTTTAGGCTACTGAAGTATGAAATTTTAAGTATGAAATTATAAGTACATTGTGCTATGGGAACTAGTAACAAAACTCTCCACTGCACTAACTTGCCCTCATCCCTGCCTTCAGCTGAGAGCTTTGAATACTTGTCAGTACATTTGGGCACTTTAGCATAATTCATATACCACATTCTTATACGTTGCCCTATATTTTTTCAAATTGTTTCAAAGGGATAAACTTTCCATGATTTTATTGGAAGGCCATATGTGATAATTCTAGTATACCTCAGAGTGGTATGCCTTTCATCAGAATAAGAAATAACTGTTGAGCTCAACTAGAGTGGGGACAGGAGGTAAAGAGGGAGAAACAGTGAAATTTTCAGTATAAACTGGTATGGTAATATATGAAGGACTTATATAAGTAATAGTTAATGTTTATTCAGTGCTAATTGCCATTAAGAGATGGTGATTCTTTGAGGAGTTAAAAGTTGACTGGGGATAATAAAGATTGGAAAGAGTAGAACAAGATTCAAACCCAGCAGTACGAATCTCAGGGCTCATGGTCATAACCGCCCTGGATGCTAATTTCTACTCAAGACATTGAACTTTGACAATTGTGCAACTATTCAGTAGCTAAACTGCAGACAAAGCTCATATACACAAGTACGTACAATAAAAACTTGCATGCACGTGCACACAATACTACGTGAATCAAAATCTCAAATTATAGTGTAGCTGTGATAACTAGGACCAAGGACAAAAAAATAAAGATTCAAAAAATAAGCAGTAAAACTAAAAATACACATTGAGCAATAACATCAGTAATTATAATAAAGAAAAGGTGATATAGGAAAAAAGCCCACCCTGTGCTTTAATGCATCCTATTTTTCTTTTCTAAAAACAATCATCCCAAGAGAGTTCCATCTATAATCTACCACAACAAAATAACGTGGCTTTGAGAAAATGACACACTGGAGAGACTACTGCCTGTTGGATGCTGCATACCCAAAACCTACCTTTAAAACGCATATAATGAAAGTCATACTTGGTTTGTGCTGACAAGGCAGTCGACACAACATAACTTTACCCCTATATCTACAAAGGGGTGACCTTCCTTGATGAGAAAACCAAGCAAAACTGCCGCTCAGAATGGTATAGTTGGTAACTAGTGGAATTTTAAATTTTTATTTTATATACTAGATACTATATACTAAATATACTATTGGGTTGGCCAAAACGTTTCATTCAGGTTTTTCTGTTACACCTTACAGAAAAATCCAAACTAACTTTTTGGCCAACGCAACATATACTGCAAAAGAAGAAAACCAACTAAAATTTGTGGACTGGGAAATTACTCCTCCAAGTAGTGACCTTCTGTTATATTTTGGCATGGCAAAGTAGGAATTTAGACACATGATTCTATTCTGTTAGGGAAAATATGACTACATATATCTGGGAGACTGTGCCTTGCATATATCTATATAGACCTAACCCTAAACAATTAAAGGAAACTCAGATCTATAGTAGATTAAACACTGGAGTTTTCTAAAAATATGGCCTATTAGCTATTAGTTGACAAACTTCATTTCTCTCTCTTAATATTTTTAGTTTTTAAATTTTCTTTTTTTCTTGTACTTTGAAACCACGGAAGAACAAATGCTTCATTTACATGGTATCATAGTAGATTGAATAATTTTATAGCTAACTGCTACTCATTTCACTAAGAAAAAGAAATTAAGAGAGAGGAAATTTAACACCTGTGGTGAAAATAACTCCAAAATGTATTATCTTCTCCCTTACTTCCTTAATTTCATATTCATAGGCTTTGTTCCAATGGTCTGTTTATAAGATGGTTGTTTTAAAACTCAGAATGTGTTTTCCCACAGAAACCATGTCATAAACAGAGGCTGGATCCTCAGGCCACACTGCAGCAGTAAAGCTTCCTGCTCAAGGTCACACAGCTCACATTACCTGAGCAGACACAAGAAGACATGAACAAAAATAGATTCACATGGACTCTCAGTTCTACCCACTCATTGGCCTTGAACTCCAGGCCCCAAGCCACTTCTGAGATTTTCTTAGGTCTAGAATCCACCTTGGATATAATGCCTTTAAATATTCTTCCTGAAGCTAGTGCTGGGAAAGAGAAAGCCCAGCTCCCCAGCAGGAGCCACAGGAAGGAGACTGGCAGCTGCCCATAACATATCTAAGAGCTTCCTGAACAAGGGAAACAATCTCAGGATTTATTTTTCTGGGTGACCGTCTTCCCCTGAGTACAGGAAAGACTGCCCTGAGCAGTGACACATAGTTTTGCCTATCCTCCCTTCCCGTCAGCTGTTGCTTCTGCTACCAGAATGCCTGCCACTAACAGTCTCCCCACTTACAATTTGTTGTTTCTAATCTGTCATCTGAGAAATCTGATGACTAGGGCTGTTAGAACTGCATGTAAATTGAGAGCCAGGTGCCGAGAGATAGCCAGAGACCCTCTCCTTCAGGGGAGCAATGGCGGGGTGGGGGGGTTCCTGGTAGTCATTTCTTTTCTTCTCAGAGTTTTTCTTATGTAATTCCCTGCTTGACAGTCTCAAAAAGCTGACCTCCATCTGCAGAAGGTGCTCCTGTTGTACGGTACAGTGAAGAACACACCAGAATGAAAGAGAGACACACATTCCAGTGCAAGTGCCCAACACTCAGCCAGGGGACCTTCGGATTCAAAAAATCTCTGTGCTCCATTTCCTCCTTTGCAAAATGGGTATAACCATAGAGAGTCAGTGAAGTATAATGAATTAAAATTACAAACTGCTTTAGAATGAGGTGTCAAAATAGTGATCTTTAAAAAGAATGACCATCAGGCTTCCCTGGTGGTGTAGTGGTTAAAAATCCACCTGCCAATGCAGGGGACACAGGTTCAATCCCTGGTCTGGGAAGATCCCACATGCCGCGGAGCAACTAAGCCCATGCACCACAACTACTGAGCCTGTGCTCTAGAGCCCACGGGCCACAACTACTGAGCCCACATGCCACAACTACTGAAGCCCACGTGCCTAGAGCCCGTGCTCCACAACAAAGAGAAGCCACTGCAATGAGAAGCCCGTGCACCTCAACAAAGAGTAGCCCCCACTTGCCACAACTAGAGAAAGCCCGCACGCAGCAACAAAGACCCAACACAGCCAAAAATAAAATAAATAAAGAGAAAAAAAAAACTACCATCATTCTTAGGAGTCTATAAACCACTGCTGCAAGGCAAATCCAGCCTGTTTTCTGCTTTTGTAAATAAAGTTTTATTGGAACAAAGCCTCACCCACTCCTTTATGTATTGTCAATGGCTTCTGTGCTACATATAAGGGCAGAGTTCAGTAGCTGCAAAAGAGATCATATGGACCACAAAGCTGAAAATATTTACTCTCCAACCCTTTACAGAAAAAGTTTTTTTGACCTATCTTATCAATAAATGTTTTATTTTCAAGCATCTAAGCCTTCATTTTTCCCACAAAAAAAATCAGTTGTTTAATATAGCATATTTCACAACACAGGCCATAAGCTTAACAGAAGACTTTCAATAATAATATCATTTATATTTAATAACACACAAGAAATTCATTATACAAGTTTTCTGCTATGTAAATCCATTGCTGTGAACAGAAAAGTCCTCAGAATTAATTTAAATTCAATTCTCAAAAGAAAAATGAACTAAGAGCAGAGATTTATTTCTGGTATGCATTTTAGGGGAAAAAATCAGTATTACATTATCTCTATTGTGTCTCATAGCAATGAGGGTGACAAAACTGCCCAGAGTTGTCAGTGTCAAATACACTGTGGGAGCTCAAATATTAATCAAAATGACATCTCCAATTTTTTCCCTTCCTAATCAGGCCTAAACATCATGGGACATCTGCTAAATCAATAAGCAAAACTAGATGCCCTCATCACTCCCAACCTGGCAGCACTGCACTTTTAGCCAGAAGACAAGGGGCCCCACTGCTGCATAAATACTCCTCTGCTTTGACTGTTTGCTTCTCCCATGAGATGAGCATGCCCACCTATGATCCCAAACTTTACCCTGGTACATTTCTGGCTATGCCACCTGTCACTGAAAAGATACACCTCAGACAATTTCAAGGTAAGATAGGCATGGGGGTATGTGGCTCTAGAATATGCTTGTGCATTCTACCAAAGAGAATAAATAAATGAATAAATACATCTCATGAATAAAGTGAGAATAGGTTGTTGTAAAGTGTTTGTGAAAAACTAAAGTCTCATATCCCATCTTCCACACCTGGAGGAAGGTGGCACAGGGACTGACCTATACCCCACCCCCCAGCCTTCTGCCAAGGTGGGCTTTTGGTACAGTTGAGAATTAATTACCTTTGGCTTTAATCCCCTTCCCCTGCCTTTTATTTCTAGGTCTCTTGCGCCCAAATCCTTATCCCGCTGACACCTCCTATTTCTCTCTCTAGGAGCTCTGGAGTTGCTCTAGTGCTGAAAGATCTGATAAATGCCTGAGTGTCAATATATTCTCCTCCATGTATTTAGAGGAGGCAGAGGGCTGGAAAAATGGAGCAGAGGATAGGTCCGTTCACACATGGAACCAAGTTTGAACCTTTTAGCAAAGCTAAAAGGAAAAAAAGAAGAAAAATTGGCTGGCATAGAAAATACACAGACTTCTACACAAGGAAGTGAGATATACGCCTGTGAATTCCAGAAACCCTAAGGGAGACTTGGAAGAGAAAGCTAAGGGTCTCTCTACAGTTGGGCAGCCACGTTCTAAGAGCCACTGCAACCGGCCAATGGTAAGATGGACTCATTTGTACTCAGTCTACTGAAGTCCAAGAAAACTTGGGTTGGTTCATTTATTCATGTGCCAGGCATGTCAGTGAACAAGCATATTCTATACCCTCATAGACCTCTTTTCCGCCTAATTGTTTTGGTCTTAGCCAGCATTTTTTCTCCTAACTTTATGAAACTCTAAATGGAAAGTCTTCCTGATCCTGGATTTTCCCACCTTTACAGAAAAAGGATAAAAAAGATATCAAGTACAGCAAACATAATGGAAGGATCTTAGCCAGATGAAATACAGCTTGAGAAAGAAAAAGTAGTTCATTAAATTTTAAACAAAATTGGAATTGCTGAGGTTAAAGGCAATTCAAAACAAAGCCAATACCAGACACAGACTAAAAGGAACAACACAGACTTACTCAAAAGGAATGAGTGTGGTAAGGAGTTCAGTTGTCAGCCATCTCCGGGGTGTCATGGGGCTCAAATGAGATTATCAAGGGGAGGATGCTTTGAAAAAGTGAAGAGGCACATCACAAATGTGAAGGCAATGATACATTGGTAACATTTTCACCAATAATAAGCTTAACTTGAGTTATGGTTGTTTATAAACTATTACTGTAGATCACCAAGAGACAAACAGCCTCATAGCTTCATTTGGAATAAATATCCTATAAGCTAACTGGGCACTAAACATGTGCATATCATTTTATATGGCCATTTTAAAACAAGCTTTTTTTTTTATAGGAAACAATATATATATATAACCAACTATAGGAGATTCCTGAGTTTAAGTATGGTGTGTCCATAATGGCCAATATGGCAATTATTGTCCATTTGACAACCCACTCCATCCTTCCAATACCCTTCTGTGTCCTGTTCTATGCCCCTGGCTCATGCCTAGAACTGAATATCCTTCTGACTTCCAGTTGGATTAAACTAATGAAGATGGTGACTGCAGAAGGAGAGAGAAGAGAATTTCTTCCAACTCTCTCTTTGTATCAGTATTGCATTTCTGGTGGGAGCTGTTTCTCTTCCATGATCCCGGGGAGTATCGACTCCTCTTTGGCTTCAGCTTAACTGGGTTCCAGTACCACTATTTTCTTGTCTTTCACTTCAGCCCTAGAGGTGGTAAGAGTTTCCTGATACTGCTACTGTCTGGGTGATGGCCTCACTATCCACTCCTTGTCTGTTCCTTAATCCCTATCCACATCCCTATAAAGTGTCCTTTCCTTAAAGTCTCTTCACTTAACCCAGCTGGGCTGACTTCAATTTCTAGCCAGGACTGTGACTGAAATATAATATAGACATCTATTTATCGACATAGAAAGATGTCTGACAGAAAGTAGATCAAAATATAAATAGCAGCTATCTTTAGGCAATGGGATAGGATTATTTGATTTTTTTTATGTTTCTCTGTATTTTTCAACTGTTCTACATTTGGTTATACATCTTGGGAGCATAAAAAGAAATAATACAATTAAAATACGACGTGGGAATAAATATGGTTTCAAGAAGTACTAGTGGTTTGGCTTCCCTTCTTTACTGCCCGCCCCATCAGGAACAGACAAATTTAAAGTTGCATAGCCTGAAAGGTGTCCTGGTGGGGCAATGGAACCATAAACACTTATGAGTGCCCAGATTTTTTTTATTCTTGCTAGACTCCATTTTCTAGGAAAAAATATGTTTGATTAGCAAGTATTTACAATTTCACAATTAAAGACAATGCAGTTGCACTATATTTAAAATGGATAACCAACAGGGATGTACTGTGTAGCACAGGGAACTCTGCTCAATATTCTGTAACAATCTAATTGGGAAAAGAATTTGAAAAAGAATAGATACATGTATATGTATAACTGAATCACTCTGTTGTACACCTGAAACTAACACAATGTTGTTAATCAACTATATGCCAATATAAAATAAAAAGTTAAAATAAATAAATAAATACACACACGCTATCATAACCATTAAAAAATGCAGTTGCACACATTTATAAGTGTATGTGTTTTACAGATTCATATTTCACTAGCACAAATCAAGATTTTGCTGCATTTTTAAATAATATTAATAATAGTAACTCTTACTAAAGACTTGGCATCTACAGGCTCTTTTTACAAGAACTGTAGGTATTTGTTAATTTAATCCTAATAGGAAGACAAGTATTATTACTCCTATTTCATAGGTGAGCAAATTGACAAGCAGTGAAGCCAAGTTATTTGTCCAAGATCATACAGTTTTTGCTTGCAGGTCCTGGAGGCAAGTCCAGGCATTAGAACCTATTTGATCCATTATACTCAATCATCACTCAGGTTGATAGATTACCTAAGAATTCTCAACTCTCCTAATCTTGTGAATATGTGCAAAGAACAACAGGGAAGGAGGCCTCATATTGGTTTACCACTTACTAGTGTGTAACCTAGCACACTTACAAATCAGAGCAACAAATTCCTCATCCATGCAATGGGGTATAATACCTCTTCTACCTACCCTAGAAGTTGTGATAATCTAATGGGAAATAAGCATGAAAGCCCATCAAAGCTGTAAAGCAAAGCACAAATGTAAGGTGGTATTATCTTGCATCCTCCGTGTACCATCGTCCTTAATACATGAAAGTCAAATGTAAAGAAAATAGCAATTATTTTGGCGAAGTATGGCTCTAAACTATTATAAACTATCCAGTCTGTTCACAACACCCAGCATAAACCCACCACTGATTAATCAATATAAATCATGCAATGGTTTCACTAAAATGTACTCTCCAGGGCACTCCCGTGACTCACATTCATTCATTACCTCGCTTTATTTGATTTGTTCCCAGCATTGGCCTGAAATGTGCTACTCTCAATCTTAAGTTATATAGTAAAACTTTTTTAAAAACTTAAAACTATACATTCTCTATGCTCTGACATCAAAAGTTCAATGGGACCACTCAGTTATCAGTTTCCCTGACTCAACATTTTGGAGTTTTGTAATTAATTATATTCCATTATTACTGATCAACAATAGCTCAAAATGTTGCTGAGATGGTGAGTATGCTGAAGAAAGCAGAATTCAATGACTGAGACTAGTAGTAGGACACTAAATTTCTCTCTTGTTAATAATTAAAGTAGATAACTTATGTTTTTATTTATAGCTTCCAGAAATATCCGGCTCGTTCCTGCGCACTGCTCTGTCAGGTAATCATCAGTGGGTTAGGTTCTGACTTGGGCCATTGTGTTTATTTTCCATACACAACTTCAAACGAAGCCATTAAATGCAGCCCAACCAAAGGTAAAAGCAAGTGAGGGCATCACCGTGTCTTTTCTGGAACTCTCCACCCAGCCAAATGCTTTGATGCATAAAGATATAAAGGATGAAAAGGGGTAAAATTTCAATTTACCTGTCTCAATTTCCCAGATGTATACAGAGTCATCTGCACATCCAACAATTAGAAAGTTCTCGACGGGATGCCATTTTATCATCTTCACAGGGAAAAGGTGCTTTCGGGCGCTCAGGAGGCACCTCCTCCCCTCAAGGTGAAGGACAGCCACGGAATGGTCACTGCACACACAGCAAATTACCTGATGACTTCGTAGCTATGAAAAAAGAATGGCATTCTTCGTAAGCTAATAGTCAAATGCTTTCTTTAAAATTAAATCAGATTTCCCCCCCTAGTAACATAAGTTTTTGTTAAAATCCCATTTACAAAATGACAGCTCTGCTTTCTCTAGCACCTCTCCACGTAACACTGCACAGGGGAGCTTTACAAACCAAGTAGATTTTAAATTCAAAGACCTATTAGGAAGGTCAAAAGACACAAGTAAAGAGGAGAATTCCAGGCCAGATCTACTTATAAGATAAATGAAGGACTTGGTCATCACTCAACAGATTCAGGCAGCGAGGCAGACATCGGAAATAATGCAGAATAAAATAAACCCCAGAACTAATTTGTTGCCACAAAAAGAAGCTATTTGTAGACACAAGCTTAGGCCCAAGGGTATCATGAGCTGATATCTTCCACTTAGAGCCTCAAAATGTGATTTGGTGCTGTTCCCAGAACTATACAGATTCTAATCCAAACAGGAAACTCAGTGTAGACACAATCTAAAAGAGGTAAGCATTAGATAGTTCCAACTGAATGTACAGCTTCAAAGACAGAGGGACCAAAAATAGTCTCACAGGACAAAGATTCTTAAGATACTTTCAAGAATGTCAGCATGTGGTTACCTTCAGCGTAGTTTAGGACAAAGACTATTCTTGCTGGGTGCTGCTGAGGCTCATCTAGGAGAGGTTTACAGGGCAGCTTTGTGCCTCACCACTAGGTCCATGCACTGATCAGCCCATCAGTGGGTATGGCTGGGGTGTGGTGAGAAGGGGCAGTGGGTAGTTCCTCTGCTACTGTTTTCTTTTCTAACCATCTTGCTATGTCGATGCTCCTACTTTGACTAAGGCACCTGGCCAGACTTTCGTCTGCTATGTTAAAAGCATCAGCTAGGGTTCCTGAAGAATCTCCCAGTGCCCATCACTGACCTCTCTCTGTGGGGCATTGGAGAACTTGTTATTTTTCCTAATACTTGTAAAGGAGACTACAGATATTCTGAGTGGGGGAGGGGGGATCACAAAATGGCAGGTGTGATATATGGGGAGCCTGGACTTGTAGAATGGGGCACAGATGGCATTGCCCTCCAACTGATACCTCTTGGAGAACCTTCCTGACCCCCAGTTTCTAGAATAGACAGCCCAGTGTACTTCAGGAAACTCACACACACCTACAACACAAGAGAACACATATAACACGTGAACACAGATCCTACGGCCAGGAGTAGACGTATACTAGAGACCCACACTAGGCCAATCAGATTCTCTTTTCTAGGCGTTTGAAATTGTAAAGCTAAAAGAAATCATAGGAAGAGGCAAGAGAATGGAGCAATCACAGAAAAGCAGACCATTTTGGAGCAGTGGATTCAAAGAGTAACCTTGGTTTCTGAATTTAAGTTCCACTGTAGGTCCTTGCTCTAGTGCTTTGTCTTGGATGCCTAGGGATTGCCCCTTGTGCCATTTCAATAAACTCCCTTTTTATTTGACTTTGAATGTGTCCTGATCCTTGGAGTTAAATCATCTATGACTGAGGCAGAAGTAAAAGGGGTCAGGAGTGGAACTGACTTGGACTATGGTCCTGGGGCTGAGAGAAAACAATTTTTTTTTGAAAAAGGGAGAACTTCAGGAATAAAAGATATATCGAGGTATCCCAAATCACCACATAGGGTTTTTTTTGGGGGGGGGGAGGGGTCACTTAACTTTGTTTTACTGTTTTGGTTAATCATTTCTGTTCCTGAAATACTGCTTTCATTTTTTCTTACTACAAAAATACAGTGCAAGTTTTCTCTGATTTTACTTTGGAACTGATTTTTCATAACATTACTATGGAGAAATAATTTTTACAAGTCAATCAACTAGCTTATAAACTCAGAAAACTCAAAACTTGGCTGTTCATATTTTATCAAAGGTATCAGCTTTATGAAAGCTGAATTTAAGCTGACATTGCATGAGAAAATTATACCTGAAAGTATTTCCTTTGCTCAGCACAAGGTAGATGCTCGTAAATTTGTTAAAGCTCGTCATTTGTTAAATAAATGAAAGAGTAAACAAAAATCTATTTAAGAAAAAGAAAGTGTAACTATCATTATTATTATTAAATAGTTGAAGGCAAAGGTTAATTTTAATTTACAGTTCCTACATATTTATTTTTCCATTGAGTGTCCATTACTTTTATTTAAAAAGAAAATTCCATTAAAAATTAAGATGTAGAACTAGGAAAAAAAAAAGAATGTATAAGTACTTAAAAAGAATTAACTGACTTTTGTAAAGCCAAGAATTGATGAGACTTTTGCTTTAGAACCAAATTATCTGTATAAGCTGTAAAAATAATAAAATGCATAAAACTTAAGAAAGGAATTCATAAAAATCATCCAGTTATATTATGGTTTTTTCTTTTCTGTGGAAATACGGGTTATTTTTCCTTACATTTTTTACACATTCTGAAATGTTATATGTAAACTTAAATTTGTGTTATGTTTCACTCTTTATCTTAACTTACTTTGAAATTCTCTGGTGACATCAAAAGACTCGTTACTAAACCAGCTTGCAAAAAGAATTTATGCAAAATTTCTTCAGTAAAGATATCCCACAAGATGACCCATGAGTCCTGGTCCCCAGACACCAGCCAACTTTGGTCTAATTTTGAAGAGAGACCATGTGGATAAAGCAAGGAAGTAACACTGTGGTGATGGCCTTTGAGAACTTTCTGAGGAAGGGAACCTGGAAAACAACCAAACAGCAAATAATAAAAAAGTTATTTTTGTTCAAGAAATAGTCCAGAGATTTTCTTTTATAAATTTTTAATGTAAGGAAACTACATATAATTAAAGGTAGGCAGTTGACTAAGAAAATTAATGAACAACCCTTGGATTCTCTCAAAAGGCAAGTGCCTCATTATAAGCCAGGTCGTGCTTTTGATGGAGCACTAAATCTGGTTGTTCAAAGTCTGTTAATTCTTGAGGATGTTAGCAAGTTACCAATTCCAGTGCCATGAAATAGCAAACTCTGTTCTAAAAGAGTGAACAATTTATACATTTTGCCTCTATAAAAATAATCTCAGAGCACTACTGCTGTCCTTTAAAACAGCATGACCAAGTCTAGTATAAAAGAAAAGCAAAGTTTCACGGAATATTTTTGCTTTAAAAGATATTACAGATTACCTAGTTCCACCATTTTGTTTTACAGATAAAAGTATCTGAGGCTCAGAGAGGTTAAGTGGCTTGAATCCAAGTGTGAAGAAACACAGCATAATATTTAAGAGCACAGCTTTGCTGTTAAACAAATCTGGCTTTGTTTTTCTTGGTCTATCACTTACTAGATGTGTCACTGTGGACAACTTGCCTTTTCCCTCTAAGCCACAGGTACTGCATCTGAAAAAGTGGGATAATAACAGCACTTACTTCACACAAGACTACTGTGTGGAATAAATAAAATAATGTCCATAATTTCTTAGCACTGGCACTTGGTAGGAACCTAGGTGTTTCATACCATAGCTGTATTAGAACACAGGCTTACTGATACCCAGTTTCCACATTGCTTCTTCCTTCATTATTAGCTAAACCTAAAAAAATTGGAGAGGACCACAGACCACAAACTCTCTTTATTCACATTGAAAATGAGTCCCAAAGAATCATTATTACTTCTTTTCTGTCAGGTACCTTCTCGCTTTATATCCACTAGCACACCAAGATGAATATTAATTCAGATGCTGAAGATCAAATGTAGGTTTCTGCTTGTTTTCAGGATAAGATAAATCAGCCTAGATAAAATATGCTAAGGTCTTAAGCTTTTTTACTAACTTGTAACAGCAGCCATTGAGATGTAAAGTGATGCATTACCTCTCCTTGATTTATTGCTACTCACTCCTCTATTTCAGTCAATCACTGAATCACTGAAAAGTTAGAACATTTAGTAAGTAGCCAAAGTAAGCTGAGAACAGCAATAGGCAATTTAACAAGTTTTTTTTTTTTTTTTTTTTAATTGATATTTGGTCTGTCAGGACCTTGTAGTCTAGTAGGGTCCATACAATGAAAAGTGGTATACAAATTTACCTACACAGCCCCAAATCTCAATCACCTCCTATATTTCTTTCCTTTACATAAGACAACTTATTGCATAATGGTCTTTATTTAAGAGATTTTCGCTGTTGCAGTGCACAAAGATATATAAGAACACATTTACATTTCATTACCAATAAAAATAAAACAGGAAGATACCACTTTCTCCTGATTGGCAAATATTAAAAAATTGAATAGCACAGTAAGTTGGCTAAGGCTGGGGGGAAAAGGCATTCTCATACATCTGCGTTAGTGGACACACATGTATATTGATGTACTTTGGAGAACATTTTAAGATATATTTTCAAAATTAAAAATACACATAAAGGTTGATCTAGTAATTCTACCCCTGGAAATTAATACTATACATATACCTACATATATGTGCAAAGATAGTTAATTCTGCATTGTCTATAGTAGCCAAAGACGAGAAAAAACTTGAACACCCATAATAGGAGATTTTTAAAATTAGAATTCAATCATTATTAATCATTTAAAATTAAGTCATAAAGAATGTGCTCCAAAATATTTTATTAAGGACATTTTAGTAAAGTGTGTAGAATGTGGTTCTATTTTTATAATATAATTAAAAGAATGTATACTTCTCTTTTGTTATATGCTTATATATGCATAGGAAATTTCAAAAAGTGTATAAAAAAACTTATTAGCACTTGCCTTTGATGATCTTCCTGGAAGATCAAAGAAGGAGAGAAATGTATTTCTCATTGTATAACTTTCTGTTTGACTTTTAAAAAAAACCTATATGTGCGTTTTACTTTAACATTAAAACATGCACAAATTTATTAGCAAATAACTGCAATTTTCTTAAGCTTCAGCAGTCTTCTTAGTATAGCTTATTAAAGTTGAAGTTTAGGTAAATTAAATAAATAGGGTCAAATAAAATTCAATGACCTTTTAGTAAAGAACCGCCTTCTAGGAGTCCTGCTTTGGCAGCATTCAAAGCCTGTGTAATGAAAATTGTCCCATCTTCACAGCCACATATTAGTTTATCAAGACTTGGAACATACTCTGATGAAGTGACAACTGCAATTCCATTCTCATCTCTAAACCCAGAGAAGTAGTCAATAATACTTTGTGACATGGTATGATGCTTATCAAAATTATCTTGAAGGGTCCAGGTGGTAGTTATTGGTATCTCTAAAAGGAAAACACACAAAAAGGGAAAATCTGGTTTATAAATTCATCATAGATCTAGAAAATATTATCAAGGCACCATACTTTGGGGAACATGGAGACTCTTTTGCCATCCTAACCGTATGTTATAGGCAGAAAAGTTCTTCTGCCATCCATTGCTTTCACTCCAAATGCTATTTTATTGATTCTTTCTCCCTCAAGGAGCCTCGGAAGAACAGAAGTGTATTAGTGCATTCATTTTAGACTTAAGTCAACTGAAAAGAATGGAGAAACTCTTTCGAATAGAGAAATTGGTTGAAAAGGGGTACAGGATATGGACATGACAAATTCAAAAATATGAATATGGTCTATCAGTCTATCCTATATTCATATTGTCAACATTCATTTCAAGTTAATAAAACATCATTCATGTTAAGTTTATGTTAATTTGAATTACACTTGTTGCATTGTTGTATAAGATCTATAAGCATCATGTTTATACCTACTTTTATGTTAGCATCTAATGCATAGTGGTACATGAGAACTTTTTCTTGTTTATTGACTCATATTACTCAACTTAAAAAAAAACACACTGAGTTAATTATAAAGTAGTTCTCAGAAGACATGTGATTAGAAATAGAAATTGTCTTACCTTTAGGAGAACCATCAAACTTGGATACAGGAACATCAGGGATGTGCCACAAAGTAATTCTTCCTGAGACTTCTCCAGAGAAAAGTACCTTATAAAAAGGCTCTTTCCTTTCGTTCATGTAGCCCATAACAAAGGGAAGGCTCTGATCCAAATAAAAAAGTTAGCATTTATGTAGAAAAAATACCTTTAAAAAAATCTATGTAATGGCAGCCACTGTTTTAAAGTGAAGGAACAAGACTTCATAGATGAACTAAATTATTACCATTTATTTCCCACTGTTTAAAAAATTTCAAGTAAATTAAGTGAAATAGTCCTCTTACTCAAAACAAAAAAGTTTTCATGAAATAAGAAGCAAAGTCATCACCTAGATTTCAGAGAGTAAATAAGAATAGCTAACATTTATTGAACATGTTCAGTGTATGTATTACATATACTGTTAGGGTCTTTGCATGTATTCAGCTAAGTAGTCCTCACAATAATCCTGTGAAGTTGGTACTATCATTGTCTTCATTTTACAGATGAATAATCTGAGAGGGAAGAGGTTAATTTATTTAAGGTGATTATAGATGGCAGTGGGCTTTTGAGTCCAGTAATTCTGACTCAAGAGCCCACGTCCTGATGACAGTGCTGTACTGTCCACTGAGGAGGTCTGATTTCTTTATGATCCCTTCAGTTCCAATTGTCAGTTAAAATAGCAACAACTAATATTTGTGTGGTAATTTTGTGGTATTATTATGCTTTCTACTTTCTTTTGACCATTTTTCAGATTTAACATACTTGATTTCAAACTTCCCAAATGGCCACAAAGAAAAATGAATTCATAACTTATATAGATAGATAGATCGATAGATAGATAGATAGATAGATACTAGTAAAAATAAATGTATGTTATAATTAACATAAATATATTTATATATATAAAGATATAGTTTTGTTGTGGCACAGTATGCATATGCATATTGGGTACCAGAGCTCTTAAAGATACACTTTCACTAGTGAATGGGTCCAGAATCTCCCTAGTATCTCAGTGCAGTGTAGAGGTTCTTTGGGCAGACCTGTATACAGAGATTACACACAAGGGATCAAAATGATTAAGTGATTAGAAAAACAAAAATAAAACCCTCTTTTGATATACAAATAAAAGGCACCCTGAAAAGAAAGCCAACTGCTGGTGCTAGAATTAAAGAAGCCTAAGAAAGTGATAGTTTCTAGTCAGAAGACACATGTTTGAAGGTCCAGACTTAGTTATTTTAGTGGAAATATTCTATAATGTATCTCTAGAGAATATTAAGGGCCCAAGTATTGCTACATTTAATCCTTACAACAAAGCTACATAGTAAATAAACATTATTATTATTTCTGTTATAGAGATAAGGAAACTAAGACGAGAGGAGAATAAGAAACTAATTCAAGACCAAGATATGTAATCCTCTATAGTCCCAAGAAATGAGAGCATTGAAGAAAAACAGTTCCAGTGAAGTGAGTTCTCTGAATAATTTTTTTTTTAAAGATTCAGAAGGTACTTTGGGGTCTTATACTTCTCAAGGCCACCATTTTTGTAGGTGTTAGAAATGATACAATAAAACTTGGTTAGATTGGCTTCTCAAACTCTCTCAACCTTTGGGAACCTTAAAATTGAGTAGTCCAGCTCTCTCATGATTTTGATATGAGGATGATGCTCCAGAGAGGCTGGGTGGTTACTGAAGTTGGTTGCAGCACATCTCCTCCCTCCCAGCAAAGCCCCTACAGCCCATGCTCCCCATACGCTGTTACTCCCTCTACGCTCACTTCTGTACTACCATTCCTCACTTGCTCACACCCACTCCTTGACACCTCAATCCTCCTCCGTTCCAGTAGTTTCCTCTCTAGTTCACATGAAAACTCCCTCAAAGCCCCTTATCATGTGATTCTGATTTTTCATCACAGTACCCAGTACCCATCACAAGAAGTACCCATCCTCCAAGAGGTATTAAAATAGTCATTAACAGTGAATTAAGTTTCATTAGGTCCCATTTGTTTACTTTTTTAAAATTTCTATTTCTCTAGGGTATGGGTCAAAAAGGATCTTGCTGTGATTTATGTCATAGAATGCTCTGCCTATGTTTTCCTCTAAGAGTTTTATAGTGTCTGGTCTTACATTTAGGTCTTTAATCCATTTTAGGTTTATTTTTGTGTATGGTGTTAGGGAGTGTTCTAATTTCATTCTTTTACATGTAGCTGTCCAGTTTTCCCTGCACCACTTATTGAAGAGGCTGTCTTTTCTCCATTGTATATCCTTGCCTCCTTTGACATAGATTAGTGGACCATAGGTGCATGGGTTTATCTCTGGACTTTCTCTCCTGTTCCATTGATCTGTATTTCTGTTTTTGTGCCAGTACCATACTGTCTTGATTACTGTAGCTTTGTAGTACAGTCTGAAGTCAGGGAGCCTGATTCTTCCAGCTCTGTTTTTCTTTCTCAAGACCTAATGAAACTTAAAAGCTTTTGCACAGCAAAGGAAGCCATAAGAGGAAAAGACAAACCTCAGAATGGGAGAAAATATTTGCAAATGAAGAAACTGACAAAGGATTAATCTCCAAAATATATAAGCAGCTCATGCAGCTCAATATCAAAAAAACAAACAACCCAATCCAAAAATGGGCAGAAGACCTACATAGACATTTCTCCAAAGAAGATATACAGATTTCCAACAAACACATGAAAGGATACTCAACATCACTAATCATTAAAGAAATGCAAATCAAAACTACAATGAGGTATCACCTCACACTGGTCAGAATGGCCATCATCAAAAAATTTACAAACAATAAATGCTGGAGGAGGTGTGGAGAAAAGGGAACCCTCTTGCACTGTTGGTGGGAATGTAAATTGATACAGCCACTATGGAGAACAGTATGGAGGTTCCTTAAAAAACTAAAAATAGAACTACCATATGACCCAGCAATCCCACTACTGGGCAAATATCCTGAGAAAACCATAATTTAAAAAGACACATGCACCCCAGTGTTCATAGCACTATTTACAATAGCCAGGACATAGAAGCAACCTAAGTGTCCATTGACAGATGAATGGATAAAGAAGATGTGGCACATCTATACAATGGAATATTACTCAGCCATAAAAAGAAACGAAATTGAGTTTTTTATAGTGAGGTGGATGGACCTAGAGTCTGTCATACATAGTGAAGTAAGTCAGAAAGAGAAAAACAAATACTGTATGCTAACACATATATATGAAATCTAAAAAAAAAAAAGGTTGTGATGAACCTAGGGGCAGGACAGGAATAAAGATGCAGATGTAGAGAATGGACTTGAGGACACGGGGAGGGGGAAGGATATGCTGGGACGAAGTGAGAGAGTAGCATTGACATATATTGTCAATATATATATTGACATATATACACTACCAAATGTAAAATAGATAACTAGTGGGAAGCAGCTGCATATAGCACAGGGAGATCAGCTCAGTGCTTTGTGACCACCTAGAGGGGTGGGATAGGGAGGGTGGGAGGGAGATGCAAGAGGGAGGGGATATGGGGATATATGTATATGTATAGCTGATTCACTTTGTGATCAGCAGAAACTAACACACCATTGTAAGGCAACTGTACTCCAATAAAGATGTTAAAGAAAAAAAGACTAAAAAAAAAAAAAACAGTGAATTATCTTGTGGTAAATGCCTGGATTCAAATCCTGGTTTTAGCACATACTAACTCTATTAAAAGAGCCAATTACTTGATTTAGGCAATTTACTTAACCTCTCTATATCTCATTTTCTCTAACTGTGAAAGAAGGCTAATAAATAAAAGCACCTACTATATGGGATTACTGTCAGGATTAATGATTTGATAAAGGTAAGGTGCTTAGTATGGTTCCAGGCATTTGGGACATACTCAATAAGCAGTAACCATTCTTATTATCCATTCTCAAAACAAATGAGAAACTCACTCGAAAGTCCATTCCCAGACTCTGGGGCCAAACTGCCTACGTTCAAATCCTGGGAATTAACCTTCCTGAACATCAGTTTCAAAATGCTGTCATGGTGGAAACTCATGTAAATAAGGCAGTGCGTATGTTTAACGATAATAAGGACTGAAAAAAAAAAGTTACCCATCATCATCGTCATTGTCATTACTCTTAGATCATGCATCCAAATTCCTTATCTTCAATCCTCAGGCTGTTTCTATCCCATCTACTCCCACCTCAACACTGCAATCTTACTCCACAGCTAAGACCCTGGGAAGCCCAGTTCCTCGCCTCAGCAGCCAGGACCCCTACCACAAGTTTCAGCGATCATCAGCTATGATTTCAAGCTAGGGAGACTTTCCTAAAGCTGTTGGAATGAAGGAGGAGTCCCCATTTTTGCTACTACAGCTCCATCAGCAGGTAAGTTCCTGGCATCACATGAGAACATGTTACTGTCACACACTGGGATTTAATTCTATGGCATCCCTCCAAAAAACATGTTTACAGAGCATAATTCTCTTAAGTTCATTGTATCTATCAAACTCACCTCCCTACACCATGAAAATGCCTTCATTACCTTGTAACTGCATGAAACAGTAAGAAGTCTTACATTTAGTGAATATTGGTGATATTTTGAATAGGGAGAACAAGGTCTAAATTTAGTTTCTTGGCCGGATAAAGGGCAAGCAAAGGTCTACGGATGAGTAGACCAGCTTCTTTTTGTTTCAGATTATTCTATTCATTTTCACTGGCTTCCAAGTACTTCCCACTTTTAAGATACAGAAACAACTGTGGTTGTCTAAACAAGAATTATACATCGACAGAAGACTCACAAATCTATGCCTTCACCTTTTTTTTTTTTTTTTGTGGTACGCGGGCCTCTCACTGTTGTGGCCTCTCCCGTTGCGGAGCACAGGCTCCGGACGCGCAGGCTCAGCGGCCATGGCTCACGGGCCCAGCCGCTCCGCGGCATGTGGGATCTTCCCAGACCGGGGCACGAACCCGTGTCCCTTGCATCAGCAGGCGGACTCTCAACCACCGCACCACCAGGGAAGCCCTGCCTTCACCGTTTGAGACACAAAGCAAGGTGGCTTCCCATAAGATTAGTATTTTTTTAATTTGTAATCGCTGTTCTTTTTCCTCATAGTTATGTATAGCACTGATATTTGCAGTAGACTAGAAGCTCCTAAAGGACATTTCTTATATCTAGCTTTTAGGGCAAACTGTGCTTTGTAAAAATGCATTCGGGAGCTAAAAAGGAAAAAAAGGGAAAGTTCTTTAGAAAATAACTTAAAATGCCTTTCTGAGTAAACCACAATAAAGCTTTTGTGATCAACAGCAAAACAAGGCTCTATTGCAACCCACGAATGACTTTAGAAATAGTGTTCCACACCATAACTCTAAAGTTTGCCTATGCCCTAGTGGCACTTGGAGTTCTAATTTTTGGCTGACAGTCTTAATCAAGTTTTTGCAACAAAACCTCACAGATATGTTAAAGAGATGGTACTGACCCATAGGATTTGCAGCAGCTATGCTGCCTAATTAATCAAACCATCACTGTAAAACGTAACACGCTTTGTTGTTTGACACATCAATAATTCAAAACTCCTCCATTCTCCATGAAATACCTTTTTGGATAATTAACTGATGACTAAGTCCAATAGGTTAAAAAAAAAATTTTCATTGACACTAAAGTAAACTAACTGCTTAAATTTTCAGGCTTCATAGAGTGTCAAAGATATAATTCAGTCAAGTGAAAACCCACAATTACATCCTCAACTCTCTGCCAGGAATCATAGATATATTTGTTTTAACAAGAAAATTTATTCAGAAGAATAGCTAAATGCATGTGAAAATGATCTCAATATCCAGCTTCCTTAAGAATAAAAAAAAGCAGGATATAAGCCATTTGATAAACTTTAAAAAATGAAGTAGATACATCAAAATGTTATTAACTTTGTATCAAACTATCTATTAGAAAGGTCAGTGGAAAAAATATGTATGCATATATATATGGTGGGGGAGAGAGAGAAAGAGAGAAAGAGAATGAGAGAGGGAGAGGAAATAAATAGGGCGAATGTTGACAATTGGTGAATCTAGGTAAAGGGTATATGACTGGTCATTGTACTATTCTTACAACCTTTCAAATATTTGAATATTTCCCAATTAAAATAAGTAAATATAAAAAATAAAAATTTCATAGTGAATATGTATGGTGGTAAAATTAGAAATTTTAATTCCTTTTTTATCATTTATAATTATTCCATAATAAATATATATTGTTTAGTTAAGCAGACTTAAAAAATAGCTTTTCTAAAGGCAAAGTTTTCTTCAGTAGCCATTAACAATTAGATTTAATTTTCTCGTTAACAACTTGATGTGATTCTTCAATTCAATTTTTTCAAGCCAGACTCTGTTACAGACAAAGCAACACTTATCTGAGAAGTGGAGTGAAACAGCTTTGAGGCAGTCATTCTTTTCTTGCATTACCTTATTTTCCTGCACAGAAGTAGAGCACAGTAAATGAGGATAAATGGTCTCTTTAAGCACTCTTCCATCAGCAGGGTATATGCTTTTTGAAAGCCCACTGCATAGTGAAAAATAAAAAGCAAAGTTTAGAACTTTGGGGTTCTTTATTCGTTTTTTTCCCCTCCCACTTTCAAAAGCCGGATGGTACCATTCAAGTTTCTAAACTCTAGTTAGAAATTGTTGGGTTAATAATTACAAGTGACTTTTTGAAAACCCAGCACCAGCTGTACAAGTTATACATGGTTAATCTCATTCCTTCATCCCCTGCTGTTTTATACAAAGGCTGAAGCCTACCAAGCCCAGAGTAAATCTTCTAGTGCCAAAGTTGTTTTGTTCTGGTTTTTGATCATGGGCAGCATGTGGGGATTTTTCCATAATAAACCTCCCAAAGTTCATTTTCTACCTGAATGTTTTGTATGCCGCTCCCATCTGAGCCCACCTGTTCAGCAGCTGATAGATATAACTGTGACCATCTTCTGTCCAAATGATGATTCTGTGAGCAGCAAGCACCTCTCCACCAGCAAAGAACTGCCCGCTCCCACTAACTTCAGTCCAAAGAAGAGAAAAATCACAATAATCGTAAACCTAAAATACAGAATGAATGATGCCCATTAACAGAAGCTTCCAATCTAATCTACCAAGGAGAAAGATAAATTATGCTTATCAAGACTATTTAGATAACAGTGTTAATGCAACAACATATTAATTATTAATATTAAGTATCATAACAGGCCACACTATACTCATGGACCAAGATAATATTTCACTAGTACTTATTTTTTCACATTTATCCTAGGTAGGTTTCAGTGGACAAACCATCCGACAGTATCATTCCAGAATGTGCCCATTAAGCACAGAGACCCAAAATCCCAAATTTTCTATGCAATTTTATTCTTTCCATATGGATAGTCAAACCTGAACATTTGAAAAATTTATTACACACAAAAGAAGTTGATACAGTAGAAATCCTAAAGTACATGCTGAACCACCTACTTTACATTTTAGTTCAAAAATATATTATAAGCCTTTAAGTAAGACAATATAGTTTTGTTAACTGAGCCAAGTATATGAAACATTAGAGAAAAAAAGGATGCTATCAAGTGATAGTAACTTAGCTTTCCTTTCCTCTTGGAGATGTCAGTGAATATATTCACAAGAAAAGAATGAATATAGTCCCTAAAAACAAATGTAGTGACAAAGCAGAAAAAGAAAAAATATATAAAAATAAGACCAATGTATGTAAGTGAAAAGTATTAGTTTTCTTTTTAACTATAAAGTGCAGGCATCCACTCTAAAATAATCTGAGACAAATGCTCACTATTATAATAGTTTGTTATTAATAAAATTAGGATATACTTTATATATACAATATCCTGGGAAGCAAAATTACCCAGTGTAGTGAGAGGAAAACTGATAAAAGTCAGTCATAAAAGACAAGTAATTCCCTGCTGCGGTAATAATATTATAAAAAGTTTGTATCATATTTAAAACATATTCTTATAATTGTTGCACTGAACAAGATAAAAATCAAATTACATTTGTGTATCACTGGTACTTATTATGTTGTTTTATAATACCTTCCAACATTTAGAAAATACCACCAGTAGAAGTCTCTCTGTATACGTGCAAAATCGTATTGTCCGGCAGTTCAGGGAATTAAGAAATTTGGATTCCTTTTCATAAACATCTTGCTTTTCCTTCAAAAGAAATAAAAACATTTTAGTACTAGTTCTAGTTAATTTATATAAAACTGTATTAGAAGACTCCTCCCCTCTAAACCTGAAGTCGATCACACTGTTATTATAAAAGAGCACCCAATTTTCCTTTTGAGTTTTCTGGACTAAGAAAGTTACTTTGCAAAAGAAACCATGAAAAGGAAACCCACTTGAATTCAAGAATTCATTATATACAATCATTCAACAAACATTCTGTCGGGAAATTTGCTGCAGGATACTGAGAATATAAAGATATGAATAAGTTACTGACTTTCAGATGTGGCAGAAAGATAAAACAAAAAAAAAGTAAAATATTTTTTTAAAAAACCTTTGCAGTATCTTAATTGCTAAAATAGAAAAACAAACAAAATGTTTTGAAAAGACAAAAGCGTAGCCAGCACAGAACACCTAGAATACTATGTTCTCAATAAGTTTCTGATAATGCTGGGTGTGTGTTTTTTGGGCTCAGTATGCCAACACAATTCCCAGGTTTTCCCAACCAAGAAATCCTGAAGGATAGTCCAGAGTATGGGGCAGTTAAAACAGTTCTGTCAACCGCACAAATTCTATGACTATTCTTTTGTCCATCACCTCGACTTGTAGCCTGATGCCAGGGAGCAGGTGAATATACTGGACTCCCAGTGTATGTTACCCCCATTGCCACAGCTCACAAAGAGCCAGAAGAAATGGGGTCTTCTGCTGTAAGGGACAGAGAAATATTCCATGATGAATTTTTTAAATTAAAATATAATCAACGTTTGTGTGTATGTGTGTGTGTGTGCGCGCGTGCGCATGTGCATGTACATAAAAACATTTGTATACATACAGAGAAAAGGTTGGAAAGATACCATGCAATTGTTACCAATGCTCACAACTTGGAAGAGACATAGGGAAAAAGTACATGGACGTAAAACATATACTTCTACATTATTTGGACTTTTAACAATGAGAATGTAACACTCTTATAATTTAAAAAATGTCAATACATATGCTTGAAATTGGAGAATAAAGGATAGTTTCACAAGCCAACCTGAATGCTGTTGATAGATGAAGAGAGATCCCATACTTTGAGCTCACCAGCTACTGACACTACCAAGAGAGAATCTTCTGTAAAAACAACAAAGGTCATATATAAGCTGACCACTGTTATAACTGGTTACTCTCAAGATCATTTCATAGTCATTTAAGGATTATGCAGGGCATGTAGGTAGAAAATACTCAGCTGTTTTTTTAATTAAAAAAGTAAACATTTTAGATCACATTCTAAATTTGTTTTGCAATTTCAAAGTGACTCCTGTGTAAAAGGAGAGCACCACTAAAAGCAGAACCACATTGCAAACCATCATGCTGGCAATACTAATTACACCTTCCTATTTCAGAAATAAGTAAGGAGGCAGCCTTCCCTCATTACAGGAACTGAATTCTCTTCATTACTACATCCAGAAGATACAGCAGGGCAAATCCAAGAGTCCTGTTAATCCACAACAAACACCTGCTTGTCACTCTTAAAATGTATCAAAGCAGAACTGGGTCATGGAAACACAGTGTCTCCTCTTTCCACTTCCTCATGAGCTCTTGCTGACTTTCCAGTGATTTGAACCACCGGGATGGATGTTCTCAGTTTTTCTTGATCTGGCTTAGAGAGCTATCCCTACCAGTAGGTAAACATAAAGAAGCATTCTGAACTTTTGCCCAGTAATTTAACAAATAATTCAAAGGTGATATGTTTATACGCTATCTCTAGTGTTAGATAATACCTAACTCTTACCTTGAATTCTCATGGAGTGAACAATGCACATGCAGTTGATCCAATCCGGAGACTGAGATGATATGAAAGTGTGAATAATAACCAAACTTTTGGCATCAATTATAAGAACATCTTGATATTCTCCACAACACAGAAGCCAGCCTTCTCCTATCATCCGGAATGAGCAGTGGTAATACTATGCAAATTGAATTCAAAGCAAAAGTTTAATTATCACTAGCAATTAACATAATTTTGGCTGCGGTGAAGACGTCTCTGGATTTTAATTTTATCATCTATTCAACTAAGGTATTAGGCTAAATAACAACTAAAATATCTTTTAGTTCAATTATTCTACACTTCTGAAGTGTTAATTTTGCCGTTTATCTGACTGGCATTTAGTCATTTTTCTGGAGAAGGCGGCTCCTTTGGGAAGAATTAATCTTATTCCAAATCATGGAAAGCTCACAATTATATTAATTCTGAAATGCTATGTAGAACTGAACGACAAAACCCAGGTTTCTTACCCTAGCAACACTGCTACATCTTAAGAAGAAATAAAAATGTTTGAAAAGCATTTGAGGAATTTTTGTGCCAAATAAATTTTGAGAATGGCGTTTATTAAAGTTTGAGTAATATAATCTACCCTTGACAAGCTCTCTCGCTATTCAGGTTTTGATCCCAGAAAGGAGTTCATAAATGTTTCAGTGCAAGTCATCAATGCTAAAAGCAATGTATACAATATAAAGAACAGTGTCAGTACCATGGAATCATGCGACTACCTTACGTATGTTTGGAGTCCACATACCAAAAGCCAAAATCTCTTTTAAATATTGGGAAGTTATTATAAAGATTAAGGCTGTGCCTCTTGCTCTGTTTTCATAAATAAGAAATTCAGAACCTATCCATCCAAAAAAGTTTAAACTGGAAGCAGAAAAAAACTTTTTTGCTTTATAAAACTGTATGTCAATAAAATGGAATCATTTCACGTGTGTGTTTCGTGAGTGTAACTAAGGAAAAATAAGGAAGTTGTTTTTCAAATTTGTCTATGTTAGGAAGATACAGAAATAAGAGAAAGAATAAGAAAAAAAATTGGTTGAATAGTTACTTTGGGGAAAGAAAAATGCCAAAAATAACAGATGATAACTGACAGTATTTTATTCTAATGATTAAAAAAAAATTCAAGAAAATAATCCCTCTAAAGACATGTCTTTAAATGTGTGTTTAGCAAATGCTCTGAAGGAGCTGCAGCATCTGGAGATGTTCTCAAGGAAGTGAACATACTTACACAGATTGCAGTGTGCCTGTAAGGAAGTGTGGCCTTCTCCACGCACTGTCCATTGGTGACATTCCAAACACACATCTCCCTAGCAGAGATAACTTTGTATTATTCTCTGTCATTTCCACTCAATTGGCTGGAATAATTTTTGTGCCACCAAGTTTTTCTTTAGTGCTGTACTTAAATGCAGCCTGATCGTTTATGTGGCTTTTTGTTACAGATTACTGGGCAAGAAAATGTTGTGGTCATTAGCAGGGATGACATGCTGTATCTATGTCTTTTTGTTTTGGTAATTACACCCTGACACCAGCCTACAAACCTTACTTGAGTGCCAACCTGACCTACAACAAATTGTGGGGATGCAGCTATCACAGCCTGGGAGAGTGACAGTACAACAATCTTTCTATGGAAACTGCATCTTCTTGAAAATGATTTATTTTATTGAACTTAAACTACATATTCTGAAAAGCATAATACATCAAGTGTTGCATCTTCTGGAGCTCAGGTATCATTTTTATAAAAATAAACAGTGCCACCAAGAGGCCACATTTGGTCTATCATTGATACGCTTTATTTCTTTGCTTCTCCTGAAATTCTGAAACCATCCTTGCCACTAAATTGTTAGAAAATTCTCATTGTTTAGAAAACTCTGACTTGGTTACATATATGTTACAAAGATACAGATACATTTATGAAATACAGTTACAGTACATCCAGTATAGGGCAGTTTAAATCTGTATGATTTCAGTTCACAAAAACCAGAATGGCTGTTTCAGAGTTGTTTGGTAATATTCTTCAGTTTTGACAGTTTCAACACATAGGCAAAATTTTCCAAGGAAGAAAAATGAAAGCTTTATTGGCTTTAAGGGAGAGCTGCTATTAAGAAGCAAAAGACATGGACCAATAACGGTAAATGCTATATGCATTTGGTGTTTGCAGGCTCTGGGGGTTTTATTAGCCAAACACTGGAAATCAATCTTTAAATCAATGGTTCTCAACCTAGGCTGATTCTGCCCCACAAAGGACATTTGACAATGTTTAGAGACATTTTTAGTTGTCACAACTAGGAACACGATACTGGCATCTAGTGGGGAAAGGCCAGGGATGCTGCTAAACATCCTACAACACACAGGATAGTCCCTCACAGCAAAGAATTCTTCCATGGTCCACAATGTCATTAGTGCTGAGGTTGAAAAACCATGTCCTAGATATAGAACTAAATATTCATAGTGATTTTATTTCTCTCTGTTTATATCCAACTGTATGCCAGAAAGGATTTGAGGTAATCTGAAAAGACATGCAACTCAATAAAACAGGGAAAGTGTGTGTGTGTGTGTGTGTGTGTGTGTGTGTGTGTGTGTGAAAAATAAGACTGGGGAAAAAGGTAGAAATTGAAATAATATATCTCAAAGGATATGTGTGTGTATGTGTATATGTGTGTATATATATATATATATGTATATATATATATATATATATATATATATATATAAAGAAATGGAACTTTAAGCAGCCATCAATATAAAATTTTAGCTCTACAGAAAATTTGAGTTTATCAGTGTGGTTCTCAACTCTAGCTGTGCATCAAGAATCACCTGTGAATATATAAAAATTTCTCCTCAGAGATTCTAATTTCATGGCTCTGTGTTGTGGTCCTGGCATGTGGGGTTTTGCAAAGCTCCTGGTCAGTTAACCTGTTTCTAGATAACTCCATCTCTAAACCAGTGGTTCTAAAACTCTGGCTCTACGTTAGACTTATCAGGGAGGTTTTTAAAAATACTGATGTCTGGGACCCAACCCAGACATCAAGCCAGACTAATTAAATCACAGTTTCTAAGGTTGGAGCCTGGGCATCAATAAAAGCTCTCCCAGTGATACTAATGTTTCTAAACTCTCTTGGATTCTAATGCCTTCCCTGTTTGTTTGCTTATCATCTTATTTTCTACCTTAAATTGGAAAAAAATACAAAAATATCACATAGTAAAAATTGACTCCTTGCCAATCAATTCTATTAAAGAAAGAAAAGCAAATTTGTTGTATATCAAAAGTAGCATTGGCATTTTAGCTGGAACTGCTCAGTTATGTATCTAATAGGAAGACATGAAAATTAACTGTTAAAATGAACATTCTTCTTTTTCTTTTCAAATACTGTTCCCCAACTTTGTACATAGATTAAATCACCTTTAATTATAAAAAGTTAATTTAACAATTTCCAAAATTTTTTAAATTCTTAATTTTTAAACTTCAATGAAAAGAAAATCACACAGGAAAAAATCCATAACATATAAAATTAGAATATTATTATATTCCCACTAAAAACTCCTTGAGAAAGAGCCTTTCTTATTCAACTGTACATCCCCACTTGAGCGCTTCAATAAAAATTCATTCAATGGATACATAAATCAGTCACTACTCTTTCATCCACTTTCTATCTCTCAAAAATACACTGTTTTGGGCTTCCCTGGTGGCGCAGTGGTTGAGAGTCCGCCTGCCGATGCAGGGGCCGCGGGTTCATGCCCCGGTCTGGGGGGATCCCGCATGCCACGGAGCGGCTGGGCCCGTGAGCCATGGCCGGTGGGCCTGCGCGTCCGGAGCCTGTGCTCCGCAATTGGAGAGGCCACAACAGTGGGAGGCCCGCGTACCGCAAAAAAAAAAAAAAAAATACACTGTTTTCTCTTGGCCCTATTCTTATTCTCATATTTGTGTGCTTATAACACTGTTATCGTTTTGCTCAAATTTTAATGAAGCATCTAGAGGGAAAGGAGATACATATGAATGCTTGGTTTGCCCTCTTGAATTAAAAGTCCATGACATTCCTCAAACTCACTTTTGTCTTCAGTTACACTTTTGGGTTTTCTTTGGCATTCTCAAGCTCCCATCTTCTTAAGCGTATTTCTTAAATGTTGGTTTTCCTTAGTATCTTAGGCTTTCTTACATTCTCAAATTTCACACTCTCTCTTGATGAGTCATCTACTCCCATGACTGCAGGCACCAACTATACGATGTTGGAAGCCCAGACCTATTCACTGGACTCTAGATTTCCACATACAACTAGTAATTAGAAGTTTCCACCTGGATGACTTGCAGGACTTCACACTCCTTGTACTTAAAATGAGGCATAACACCTTCCCTCCTTTGTTCTCATTCTCAGTGAATGGTATCATCACCAATGAGTTTCCCAAGTCATTCTTGAACTCACACATTCTCTCACTGCCCCAAACATGGGGTACCCACTATGTCAAATATTTTCCTCTAAACCAGCAGCATAGCACTCTCCAGGAACATGTTAGAAATGCAAGTTCTTGAACCTCAGCCCAGACCTACTAAACCTGTATCTCCGGGAATGGGGCCGAGAAATCTGTATTTAAACAAGCTCTGAAAGTGGTCCTGATGCAGGCTTAGGTTTGATGAACACTATCCTAGAAGACTCTAAGGCTGGGTGCCTGTCTGCCTATCTCTCTAGTATCATCTCTTGCTGGTAGTTGGAAATTTTATTAATAGTAATAACTCTCTTTATCAATGTCAAGCCTTTTTTGCCTTAAGGTTTTATTAACTATATATATTTATTAATATAATACTAAAACGGCTATATTATCATTAATTTCATTAGTATTTGCCCAATAAATCTCTTTCCATCCATTTACTTTTAACTTTTATATATCCTTATGCTGTTTTTGTTTTTTAAATTGTCTGACAATCTTTGTAATTTAACTGATGGGCTTAGTCCCTTTACTCAATTGAGATTACTGGTTTATTTGGATTTATTTCAGTTACCTTATTTTGTGCTATTTGTCTCATTTATTGTTGTCCCCTTTAGATTAAACAACATTCCTTTTCTTTTTTAAATTGGAAGTTATATATTCTGTTTCTTTCATTTTTATTTCTTTTGTCTGTTCTCTTAGCAGCTACCCTGGAAATGTCAGCATGTATATCTAGCTTAAAGTCTAAGGTTAATCACCATCTTTACCCACCTCTAGAACACCAGAACATGTGGAGTCTGATCACTACACTTATGATATGCAGTTGTTGATTAGGATTTTGTGTATGTGAGGGGGAGGTGGATGGGAGGTACATATAAACCAAATTGTAATATAATCTGTGCTTATTTAAATTTTCTAAAACTTTGCTGGGTTTTGTTCAATATTCCTTCTTCCATCCCATCTTCCTTCTGAAATCATTATTCTTACTGAAAAACATAATTTAGAATTTCTTTACTTATAGAGGGTCTGTTGGCAGTGAACACTCTCAGTATTTGTCTTAAATATTACTGTTTTGCCCTAATTTTTTGAAGATGTTTTTGCTAGAGATATAACTCTAAGTTGATAGATATTTTCTCTCAACTTTTAAAAGATATTTCACTGCTATCTAGTTCTCATTTTACTGTTAAGAAGTCAGCTCTCAGTTTAATTAACTTTCCTTTAGAAGTAATCTGCTTTTTCTCATTGCCTACTTTCAGGCTCTTCTCTTTTTCTTTGGCATTCTATCATTTCAACATCAGGTTCCAGGTGTTTATTTCCTTTCATTTATCCTGGAACTCACTGGGATTCCTGAATATTAGGATTTTTGCCTATAGATGAAGTAATACTAAGTGAAAAAAATGAAAAACTAAGTCAGGAAGCAAGTCATGATCAGCATGAATCTGACAACGTTGGAAGCAGAAATGCTAAGCCAACGGTCACTTCCTGGGACTTTTAAAAGCTAAAAAAAAAAAAAAAAATCATTGTTACTTAGGAAGTAATAGGTCGAGCCTAGTAATTTTAACAAGTTTCAGCAGATAGAATTAGGACTTGCTAAGTATGCAGTAGCTAAAGTGTAGGTACTGCCTAAGGAGAATCTCATAGATGCAAGGTGTCAGACCCCAAAGAAATAGAGTTCTAGAAAATTCAAATCATCTTGGAAAAGGAAGACCAACCAGACTCCTTGGCTCTTTAACAATCATATGTACAGGACTTATACAGCTGAATTCATCTATCATCAAGAATATGTCCATTAACTCCTAGTTTCTTTTTTGGAGCTAGACCACTGTGGACAAAAATCTCAAGGTGGAACTCAGTTATACTTTTCAGATCTATTTCTCACTCAGCTATTAATTTTATCAACTGTGCCAGTAGTCTCAGAAAAACTAACCATCCTCCAAATTCTCTAGATTGGGAATAAATATCTCAGCCTATGTAGCAGGCTTCGAGGCAGCCCTAGTGTACGAAAGCTAAGCAGTTGTTTAAAAATAATGTACTAGGACATTTCATTTTAGCTTCATCCAAAGTTCGATCTCTCTAAGTATAACAATTATGGCTTTGCTATAAGCTATGAGAATAGGTATCTCTTTGATGTCTGTACCACTAGCCATTTTGTTAAACTATTCCAGCTTTAAAAGTTGGACACTTGATTCCTCATTCTTCTTTTGGGTCTCAGAATTCTAAGCCATATAATTTCTCCTTGGGTTAAAAACAAAAAAGGAGGAGATTCTCTTGTTTCAACCAGCAACCCAATCCCTCATTCACAAACACATGCTGAATGGATTCCGCATTCTTGAGTATACTTTGGCAAACATCTCATCAGCAGAGTAGTTCACAGTAGCTCTTCCATCAGTGGGGCTTTTTCCTACAGCTAAGTCCTGTTTCATTGGAACAAACCTCCTTCCATGAAACTACACCCAGACCACTGTGTTCCTTCTCCTTCTCACTCCCACATCCCACTTACAAGTGAGTCCTCTCCTCTGTTTTAAAATGATATCAGACAAGTGTACAACATAAAGATCGTAACTGCTGAATTGTTTCACGAAACTATGAAGGCTTGCATGGATTTGCTTAATAGCTCAAAGTGAGTTACTACATGAAAAAAGACAAGCACCCAGACTCTTCCATTTTCAGTTCTATAATAGGTGGCATTTGCCAACATCCTTTACACAATGAGGCAGCCACAAGGCCTGATACACGTTGGGATGTTTAAAGATTGGGAGTCATAGTACTAATTACTTTCCTTGGGACTGTCACACAAGTTATTCAAGCATTCAAGATGTAACTTTTCCTATATGTAAAAGGAATATGTTAATCACCAAAGTTTCCTTCAGCCCTAGAATTCTGTATCCCATCAGAGTTTTTAAAAAGGGAGACGGAACAGAAACAGGTGCACAGTTCCACACATCTTACCTACCCATTTTCAGCAGCACTAACTATGAAGGGCTGTTTAGAGAAGTCTCTCGCTCTCGCCAAACACGTCACTGAAGCTGAGTGACCAAAAAGAAGTTCTTTGGCCGAAATCTGAAAATGATGAGGGTAAGTTTTTAAATAGCTGTAAACTTTTTAGTAGAAGAATATAACATGACATTATATAATTATTCATAATTCTAATTAGGAATGCTGTTATATTATGTTTTTGCTGTACATAAGTTTCAGGAAAACTGATATATGGCATATCAAAATCCCCAGAATAATAAACTTCTAGGTAAAGGAACTGTGTTATACACATTTCTTTTTGTTTTTGGTTTTGCATCTGTCATGAAACCTAGATGATTGCTGGACCTGTTTTACAACATCTAGGTTTTGAATACAAATAAATCAGTGTTGACGTTTATTACGCACAAAATGTACCTCAAACAATAGTAGCATATTTATGTGCAGATTTCAGAATTCAGAAATGAGTTTACAAAATAATGCAGAGAAAATATTACCCTTTTTGTAACCATTATAACGCCTTATTTGAATTCCTGCCTCAGAAATAGTAAAAATTAACTTGTCAACGCTAGAAATAAAATTTTAACTAAGCCAACTTAGTTAAAATGCCATTGCAAAATGCCAACTTTTTCTCCTATGTGTGAATTTTAAAAATGACACCAAGGACTAATTCTTCCACTATCTCATGTGTGAAAGAAGTCTGTTCCTCATAATGCAACCATAACAATAAGAACAAATTATTTCATAACATAATTGTTCTCTGCCTTCCTCTTATTTCTATATTAATCAGAAATATTTCTTTAAAAGATCTGTTATCAGAATAAATTTCTAGTGCTACAAAGAGCATTTTGCAGTTGGTTCTAATCACTTACAATCCAAGTTCTCTACCTTCCTCCTGGGAAATACAGGTTCCATCTCAGAAAACAACATACTATCTTTCCCT
>NW_006789004.1:1533387-1559476 GCF_000442215.2 Lipotes vexillifer
TTAACCCTTGTCCTATACATTACAGGCCAAATTAAGCAATGAATCAGGGCAAATCAAAGATACTCCTCCTCCAGAGAAAATCCACTATGGACAAAATGTCAGAAGAGAACACCATTGCCTTTCATATGAAGTCTTCGTTCTGCTACTAAATCTTCACATGTAGTTGAATAAGCTGTGACAATTCACTATGATCTCCTCACTTTATCACACATTCTGCTGCGAAGAGTAACAAAAACCTCTACAATCACACCTAGTCATTGCCATGATGAAACCCAGGAAACCTTTACTTCTATTTGTGGGCTCCACCTTTATGAAGCATTGGTCCCCCTCACTCCCACCATAGCACAAATAGAAAAGGGAAAAGAACACACAACTTGATGAGCATATACCGTATTCCAGGCACTCATGCAACTATGAACAGGGTTTAATCCCCATTTCACAGTTGAGGAAATTAGGGTTTGAACAATAGAAGTCATTTGCCCAACACTACAGAGTTGGTAAATAACAGACCTAGATTTTGACCAAGACCTTTATTCTTTTTCTCTACTCAACATCACTACTCTTCATTTTGTCACTGGTGTGCTTCCTTCTGAGTATAAAACAGGAAGAAAAATAGAACATACCGATACTATAAGAGAATATACTTGAGAGAATGTTCAGAGTTCACCTTTTTCTATGCTCACAGGTATGATGAATGCCAGCAATCAATACCAAAAGGCCCAAGTGACGAAGTTCCTAGCATGGGACTTGGAGAAGCTACCCATTGGCAGACCTCACAAAGTTTGGGGGAAAGCACAGGGCTTTGGGAGCCAGACCCTGAGCCTGGAAGCAGAATGCGTAACCTAGATACGTGATGAACAGCCCAGGACAGAGAGACATTGATTCTCCAGCTCCCCTGCACCCTGCCATCCCACCACCCATGGACAGGGAAAGTCTGAGATGTGTACACAATCCCCTAATGAATGCTTGCATACTCCAAGATGTACAGACCTTAAATCTTTCCCTCCCTATTCCTATTCTCTAATCCTCCCTATTTCTTATATAGAAACATGATACTCTCATTCTAGCAGTCCTACCCATCACCCAAACCCCAAATCTGGAAGGTATCTTTGGCTCTTCCTGCACCTTTAGCTCACAACCAACTGGTTTCTGAGTTCTGTCCATACTCTCCTCTTAATATCATTCCAGGTTTCATCTCCTCTTCATTCCTATTGCCACTGACTTGGTTCATAGTCAAGAACTTTCCTGACTACATTACTGTAGAAGCCTCCTGCCCAAAGTCCCTGGTAGTATGGGACTCACCTCATCTCCTTCTCCCTTCAATGTGCCCTTAATACCAAGTGATATTCTAAATTACAAATATAATAAAATAGTATTATGTCATCTCCTCAAAATCCCTTATATTACCGCTGCTTTTAATTAGCACATAGTGTTAGCGATTGCTAGTTAAAAAAAAAAAAAAAATCTAATCTCCTCAGCATGTCAGATTCCACGTTGAGTCTGCTCTGTCCTTTCCAGATGTGCCTGTCACCTCTAATTTGCCCTTTATGTTCCAGGTCTGCTCAACTACTTTCAGCAGTTCCCTGAAGGCAAAATAGTCCCGCCTTCCACACACACACTTATCATTCTGTCTGCAATCTCCTCCCACCTGCTTTTCCTGTTCAAGTCTGATACATCCTTTAGAATTCAGCTCAGGCATCACCCTCAGAAAGCCTTTCCCTTGAAGAGCACACTTCTCACTGATTAGGATGGCTATTAAGAAAACAGCAACAGCAATAGAAAATAACAAGTGTTGGTGAAGGTGTTGAGAAAATGGGAACCCTTGCACACTGCTAGTGGGAATACAAAATGGTGCAGCCACTGTAGAAAACAGTTTAGCAGTTCCTCAAAAATTTTAAAATAGAACTACCATAAAATCCATCAGTTCTACTTCTGAGTACAGCCCAAAAAAGTGAAAGCAGGGACTCAAACATGTTTATACACCCAGGTTCATGGCAGCATCGTTCACAATGGTCAAAAGGTTTGGAAGCAATCCAAATGTCCACTGAGGAATGGATGAACAAAATGTGGTATATAAATACAATGGAATGTTATTGAGCCTTAAAAGGGAAGGATATTCTGACACATCCTTTAACATGTATGAGGACATTGTGTTTAGTGAAATAAGCCAGTTGCAAAAGGATAAATACTGTATGATTCTACTTATATAAGATACATAGTAAGGTCAAATTCATAGAGACAGTGTGTGTCCCACCACTTTACAGCTTCCTAATTACATGTCTGTCTCCTACACTAGACTCTGAGAAACCTGAAGGAGGAATCTACACCTGTGACAAAAAGCATCTGTGTAGTTCGTCTAATGACTGCGTAAGTGAGTGTCCTTAGGTTTGTTTTTCCACTCTATTTGGTGATAAGTGAGGATTTAAGACCACAGACCATGATTATTCTCTTACCTAAACCCTTTTGGAGAGGGGAAGAAGCTTTACACATTTAGTACAAGGAAGAAAGAAAGAGCTCCCAGTTCATTTTACACCCCACCTCCCTGCAGTGTCCTTCTTCCCGTCCTACTGTCTTCCCCTGCTATGCCCATCGGCCCCAAGCTGCCCTACAGCCACTCAATCAACCACGTGGTCATAACCTCTGTTAAAATCTCTCTTGTCTTCAAGGCCTGTGTTCTTCTTCCTCTGGCTGAATTATTCCTTTATCTATGTATTTTAAAACAAAAATCAAATTAAACTACTAAGCATTAAAATATCAGTGATGGAACACCCACTTGACTATCTTACAGATACCAAGAGGATTTGTTGAGAACTCAAAAATGCCCTGATTTTTGAAAAGCCTAGAATCTTCCCTGCTAATAGTTGACCCATTGTCATGTAGGGGCAAGATTCAAAGGAAAAATAAGAGAAGGTGTTCATTCTTTCTGGTCCTATGATTAGCCATAGAGAATCTTAAGGAAAACTCTTATGTGGAAAATCTCACACCCATACTAACCAATATCTTACTGGTGTTACTAACTTTTTCACAATGTCCTCACAGTGAATTTCCAAAACATAAAACTAATCCAATCTCCTTCTTAAGTCTTCTCAATGATTCTTCTTGTTCCTTACACCCCTGCCAATCTGATTCCCATTCCCACCTCATATTTCTAACTGTGATTTCTCAATATCAGCAGCTATTAGAATTTGGGGTGGAATAATTTTTTTGCTGTGAGGGGCTGTCATGTGCACTACAGAATGTTTACAGCATCCCTGACCTCTGCCCACTAGATGCCAATAGCATCGCCCTTCCCATTGCTCTAACCCCAAGCAGAAGACTTGCTCTTAAGAAAAGCATGAAATAACTATTCCCACTGAAGATGAAGTACAGACTGACCCCCACAAAGAGCACCCTGTATTATAACATAACTGCACCGTCAGTTACTAGCCTATGTCCTTCCTCTACGACACTGCGACCAGTTGGGCAGCCAGTACCAGGTCTTCTCATTCACGTTTGAACTCAGGTTCCCACCGTACTGCCTAAGTTATAAAATGCACCCAATAAATGCATGTTGAATAAATACCAGGAACATATGTAAAAAGATATAGATGCTAGGATTCCAAATTTCTTAAGCTTAGAGCAACCTACATATTACAAGACAGCTACTTCAGCCAGGAAACACTACACTCCAACATTAAAAAAAGGAGCAAGATAGTTTAAGCCATTTAGGGTTTTAAGTTTAGACTGTAAGAGATAATAAAGGCAAGGGCCAATTTCAAAGCTCAGCTGTTGCAATAACACCCAGTCCTTCTTTTAGGAACGTTCATAAACATTGAGCTGAGCTGGTCTGCTTGCAGTTTTTGGCAGTCCTGTAGTGTAACTGCTCAGTGATGGCAGATGTTAATTAATTACACTATAAAATAGAATTACAATTAATTGTTAATTTAGGTTTTAAAGTGACAAACTTTAAAGGCTAAAAATAGTCTTTGATCTTTAAAAGGCTTCCTAATGAGGGCAGTATACTTTAAGTACATCATTAGTTTTAGTGTTCAAATCAGGTCTAGAGGCTCCTAGAGCTAAGCAAATATCTATTCCAATATGTTAAATGTTTATGAGTTGGGACAAGGACAATTAATTGCTAATCAATGGGCCAAATCCTAGGTGAGGTCAGGTTCTGAAATAGGAGGACGACAATAGTAAATTGGATTTAGAGCTTTTCAATGTGACCTGTAAAAATCACAGGCAAGCAGAGACTAAAAGAATGGCAAGAAGGGGCTTCCCTGGTGGCGCAGTGGTTGGGAGCCTGCCTGCCGATGCAGGGGACATGGGCTCGTGCCCTGGTCTGGGAAGATCGCACATGCTGCGGAGCGGCTGGGCCCATGAGCCATGGCCGCTGAGCCTGCGCGTTCGGAGCCTGTGCTCCGCAACGGGAGAGGCCGCAGCAGTGAGAGGCCCGCGTACTGCAAAAAAAAAAAAAAAAAAAAGAATGGCAAGAAGGCCAAACTGGCAGAAACACCCAGATAATTAAAATATTACTCATTTAGTTAATAGTGGTTTTCAAGGGTGCCCTTTGTTTAGATTAATGAGCCATAATTTTTAGAATTATACTTAACATGTGCGTAGTTCAGTTACTTAAACATATAATTCAGGATATAAAATAGTAAAACTCAGCATAGCTTAAAGGATGGTAACACTTAACTGGTAGCTAAGATTCGTGCTATTCATAATATAATTTGCACATATGATCTTGATCCATCATATAATACTTCATTTTTCCAAATTCAGAAGTAAAACCCATTTATTACTTTGGTAAGTACCTTTTTAACAACCATGCAAAACTTCCACTGTCATTGCAGGTATAAAAAGCAAGCTGTGTTTATTTTATGAGCTCTATCTGCTTCAATAGTAATAGTTTTCACTAACCTTTAGTTCAGATGAGAGATTCCAGAGGCAGAGTTGACCCTCTTGACTTCCTGTCACAATCATTTGCTGGTCATCAGTGATCATGATGGCAGTAATGCTGTGAGGAGGTGCCTTCCTTCCCCAGAGTGCCACCGCCTGTAGAGAGGACCTCATGGTAAAGGAATCCTGGACACACAGAGATGGGAAGACGTGTACACAGTTATCATTTGTAAATTTTGAAAACTGATCATCTCATAAATGTTTATGATGACACAAACTTGAACAATGTGTTCTCCCAGAGCTGTGGAGAAAGGTATGTCCCCGTCAAATAGAGAAGAATGTAGTCAGACATTGAAATTACCATGCCCATTGTTAATTAGTCAAAGAAGAATGTTTTTTATTCCAATTCTTGATGATTGATGCTAACCAAGAGAAGGATAGGAATAGTCTACCCACCCCACACCCAGCTCTGACTATGGGTGACCTTACCCACACCAAAGTCCAGCTAGGCCATTCAAGAAGAATAGAGTTATCTACACACTATAATTTGAAGACAACTTTGCAGACTCTCTTTCCCCAGAAATGTCACCTCATCTAAGTAACAAATATCTGAACTTTGCTATTAAAAAGTAAATATTTTTGTAAGTGTATTAAAATTCTTTAATAGTCATAAGATTCCTGACACATCCAAATAAGAAAAAAAAAGCAAAGGTCAAACCACAAGAAATCAGATCTCAACCAGAGTTCATCCTGAACAGTCCAGATTGCTAAATGTAGTAAAAACAGATGTGGTATTCAGAGACCTAGATATAGGGCTCCTTTACCACTTATTACCTTTATTTCCATATTATAACGGTTAGATGCAGTAAAATAAGGATACTATAACCTACATTGCCTACATCTCAGTATTCTTATGGGGAATAAATCCAGCAATGCAAATAAAAGCATGTAGGTATAACTATACGTACTATGCTATCTTTATACTACTCATAAACTATAATCTAGAATTTCAGGCAAGAAATGGCTTCGGGGATCATTAATCTGATCCCCCTCACTTACAAGAAAACTAACAATGAGAAATAGATCACTCTTGGGATCAGTTCTAATTCTGAGATTCTGAGAGACTAAGCGAGTACAGTGAGAATAAGTAACAGATTAAAAGGATGCACATCTCAGAAGTCACTTTTTTCAGACTTTCTCTCTCTCTCTCTCTCTCTTTTTTTTTTTCGGCAGAAAAATTTTAAAATTAGCCCCAGAAACTTGGTGCTTTGCTATCAACAGAAGAGAGAGAGTAAATCCATGTTTTCTGAGACCCTGTACAATTCCCCAGAAATGTCTAATCAAAATTAAACCTCAGGGGCTTCCCTGGTGGCGCAGTGGTTAAGAACCCACCTGCCAATGCAGGGAACACGGGTTCTAGCCCTGGTCTGGGAAGATCCCACATGCCGCAGAGCAACTAAGCCCGTGCGCCACAACTACTGAAGCCCACGCCTAGAGCCCATGCTCTGCAACGAGAGAAGCCACTGCAATGAGAAGCACGCAGGCTGCAACTAGAGAAAGCCCACGAGCAGCAACAAAGACCCAACACAGCCAAAAATAAAGTAAATAAAATAAATAAATAAATAAACCTCAAAGGAAAAAACAGTCTATTGTAGAATCTTTAAGTTAGAGGAAAAGTCTGTGATGTGGAGAAGAAAGTCATGCCCTTGACAGAAGTATACTGTCCCATTTCAAATAATTATATGTCTAGACAAGTTGTAAAATCTTTGAAAAGGGATTATAAACCTCTAACACAGCCCTCAATTTATAATTATTATATTCCAAATTTGAGTGCCTGAATGATATTTTGGAATGTCTAAAACAAAACTATGGATAGATGTTTATAGGCCCTTAAATGATTTCTGAATCTGGCTTAATTGAAAACAATTTAAAATAAACAGTTCCATTGGAGGGAATAAAATGGACATTAAAAAAGGAACATTTCCACAGGGATAAAATTACAGACTATATTATAAAGGTCAAATAAATTTCCCTCATTTGGATCTAGTCACAGTACCAAGTCACAGCACTAAGTACAACATTTTAGATTCTGGTATTGTATTTTGTTACTTATATAAGGAATATGATCAATATTTATTATATAATCAATATAGCTATCAAAATAATTATATAAACACACACATATACACACATACAAACTTTACTCTTAAGTGACTTTCAGATAATTTCTACACAAATTTTTGACTGCAGCCTACCAAAATATTACAATGAATTCTTAGAATGAGATAAATGGCCTTCAAGAAGCTCACAGCCTGCAGAATACCTATATAAATGAATTACTCAATTATGTAGCTGTATATATATATATCCCCAATTTTTCCGAAGTGGCTTTATTACTATGTAACATCACAGTACAATGCTCTGGACATGTATAAGTGCTATGCAGATAAGAGTGAGGTGTGACCTATAAGGGATAACTGGTGTTCCATCAGCTTTCCCATCCTTTTGATTTTTGTCCCTTTCTTCAAAAATAGTCTCTCAGAACCCCTTTCATATACATATTTATTATTTTGTTATTTTTGAATAGTATAATGAAAAATAATTTTAAGAAAAATCATTATTTTAGATCTAGTAATTATTAAAGTAGGTATTATAAAGCTGGTTTTGATACAATTTAATTATATATAAAAACAAATTCAATTTATACCTAAGAATGAAAGACATATTAAATTTAAATGTGTTATTTTAATGTTATACATTTAAATATAGATTGAAATTTAGGTACATATCAAAAAAGACCAAAATTGCATTTGTGACATAATGCTTGGATTTCCTACCTTTTATGGTTAACAAAGTCAAATGTTCATTTTTATAATTTCCACTTTTTGTTTTTCTGAATAAGAGAGAAGGTTTCAGACTGTTATTTGCAAATGGTATCTAGTCATTCAAAATACATGAAGTTTGTAGATATTTTTCCTTTCTAGAAAAAGCCATATTCAATAAGATCATTATGATTCCCCCCCACACTTTTTTTTGTTTTGTTTTGTGGTACGCGGGCCTCTCACTGTTGTGGCCTCTCCCGTTGCAGAGCACAGGCTCCGGACGCGCAGGCTCAGCGGCCATGGCTCACGGGCATAGCCCCTCCGAGGCATGTGGGATCTTCCCGGACCGGGGCACGAACCCGTGTCCCCTGCATCGGCAGGCGGACTCTCAACCACTGCGCCACCAGGGAAGCCCTAGAATGAGGCAGTAAACTCTTATAGTGCTGATGAGGAATTGAAGGAAAGGTGATGTGATTTTCCTAGAAGAAACAGAGAGTCTTCTTGTTCTGTTAGAACTTATGTTCTGGGGAAAGTAACTCCTCCATTTCCCTTTTTTGTGTTCCACTCAGATGGATAGAAATACAAAGTTTCTGATTCTAGGTTGATCATTAGGTTCTATCCAGCATACCACCATCTCCATTAATTTAATTCAAAATATATTGTATTGTGAAAAGAGGCAAGAAAATATAATAGAAGGAGTCATAAAAATCTTGGTCTTTTTCCTCCATTAATAGCTAGCAAATATTCCTTGATCCTCAGTTTTCTCAACTACAAAATGGGAAAAATAATTACCTTGCAGAACTGATGTGAAAAGAGGTGAGTCTACAGAAAATGCTTATCATAATTCTTTGTTCATAACTGTCATTCAGTAAATGTTTATTGAATGAATGAATGAGGAAATGAATCACTGTAATTTTACACTGTGGGCAGACAATGTGACTATCACTTTCTAGCAATGCCTTTCTCAGTGTGAGATTTCCTTCCATTCTTTTAGAATACTGTCACTACAGTTTCTTTTCTCAAAACTCCTGTGAACTTATACTAGAACATTTGGCCATAAAAATGTACATGCTGGCTTCCCTGGTGGTGCAGTGGTTAAGAGTCTGCCTGCCAATGCAGGAGACACGGGTTCTAGCCCTGGTCTGGGAAGATCGCACATGCCGTGGAGCAACTAAGTCCGTGCACCACAACTACTGTAGCCCACGCGCCCTAGAGCCCGTGAGCCACAACTACTGAGCCCACGTGCCACAACTACTGAAGCCCGCGCACCTAGAGCCTGTGCTCTGCAACAAGAGAAGCCACCACAATGAGAAGCCTGCGCACCACAGTAAAGAGTAGTCCCCGCTCGCCACAACTAGAGAAATCCCGCGCTCAGCAACAAAGACCCAACACAGCCAAAAATAAATAAATAAATTGATTAATTTTTTTTTTAAATGTACATGCTATTATTACTTCTAAAATCTATGATGGTCTTTTAATCAACAACTTCAGGTAGTATTAGGGTCCTCAGATTTAGCGAATAAAAATACAAGATGTCTAGTTAAATTTGAATTTCAGGTAAACAACAAATAATATTTTTAGTGTAAGTATGTCCTAGACAAGATTTGGGACATGCTTATAATTTTAAAAATTGACTTTTTTATGGGACATGCTTATAAAAATTATTTATTGTTTATCTGAAATCCAAACTGAACTGGGTATGCTATAGGCATCTTAGGGCCACTGGCAACCCTAAGTTGCAGCCAAAAGGGAGCCTTGAAGATCACTATCATCCCCCTCCCTCCTTCTACAGACAAGAGAATGAAAGCTCAGGCAAATTGTTTACTTGGCCAAAGTAGCCCAAGTAGAGAGTGGCTGAGTAAGAACTGGAACCTGGTCTCTTAAGACTCCACCTAGAACTCTCCTGCACACCATGACAAAGACAACCCAGGCTTCCCCACCAGAGAGTCTTAGTGACAGGCTAAGCAAAAGTCTTTATGTCGGTATTTCTTTAAAAATAAAAAAACAAAAATAAATAACAAAAAGCAAATAGTCAAGTAAAACAACAACAATAAAACCTCTTATCCATTCAGGCACCAGTGTGGCCTACATCATCTCTAAAAGCTGTGCTAATGCTTCCTGGTCCTTTCTCCATAATTACGAGAAAGCACTAGAGAAGACAACACACCATTACAGCCCCCATCTTCCTTCTCACCTTCGTCTTCTTCCCTGTAACAAGTTGCTTTTATCTCTCTGACTTGTCTGATCTGAGGCTAGCAGAAAAATAAATATGAGGCAAATGGGGTTTTGTGGCTGGTGTCTACTGGACACTGGAATTGTTTACCTTGTCATAAATAGCTCTCTTCAGGGACATGCCCTGACACTGAGTCTGCCTTGCCAGCCTCAAACACAAAGACAAACGTCAAACCCCTTTGCTGAGGACAATCAAAAAATACAAAGGATATTCTCCTCACTTACCATCCATGAATTCTGACAATAACCTCCTGACCAAAGTAAACATCTGTGAGGAAAGTAAAAATAGTATAGCAGTTCATAATACAAGCTTTGGAATAAAACAGATCTGGGTTTGAATCTCATATCTGCCTCTTAACAGTTATGTGGCCTCTGAATCCCATCTCTTAGGTGGAAAGGAATCCTACTTACTTTCTTCAAAACTCATACTTGGGAACTGTGAGAGACACAAATAAATTGCCTCATGATTCTCTCCTTCAAAGAAGATAACTTGGTCATCTTGAGCCCAGAGGAAGTTTCGTTGCCCAGTTTTAAGTTTAGGTTAAAAAAGCTTGGGGTTTTAACATGCATCAAATTGTACTCTTGAAATGAGTGTAGCTTATTGTATGTAAACTATTCCTTAATGAAGCTGAAAAAAACAAATAGATTGGAAATTAGAATAAAGCAATTTGTTGGATGTCAGCTAGCTAGTCAGTGGCAATAAACTGGGATAGGACAAAGTGGGGCTTTATGAAGCAACAAGGAATAGATGTAAGCTGAAGAGAAACATACCTGGGTATCAGGGTAGGCCAGCATGAGAGCTACTTTAAAACGGGGAAATGAAGCAAGGAGCTTCAGGTATCCATGGGACCTAAGTGTTTGTGCTCATCTGGTCTCAGCAGAAGCCCTATCCCCCAAAACCTGTTTGTTTGCAGATGCTCCCAAAGCAAAAGGTCTAATTTTATCAGCAGATTGTAATCAGATCATTCCTTAGAAAAGGTAAAAATTTGTTTCTATAAAGTCATAAGCTGCCCAAGGCATATTTGAATAACATATAAAAATCCACCTGGTTTACCCAGTGGAGTGTGACAATTTCAGAATTAACCCCTAACCAACATCAAAGCCAAGCTCCTCCAAAAATGTTATTATTGAGTGATTAACTGCTACTTAAGAAATGCTAGAAAGTAATGTGTTTTAGGTAGGGAATACCATGGTAGGCAAAGTCAGTGGTAAAATAACCCAGAGATCAAGGGATGAATTAGACAGATACGCAAAATAATCTCTGAACTCCACACACGCGTGATCTGGAACAAGTATAAAACCAAACAGCCAAGAAATCACATCCCTAACACTACACGGATGAGGTTTCCATCACAGCTTGCAACTCTGCCAGTCTTGTGAGTAAAAGATTACAAAGTATTACCTTCAAATTTCATCTCCTTGTTTATTAAGCTGTAGAGCAACAGATTTAAAAGAGCCCCATTAATGCCAAGTGTGTTCCACTTACAGACAATGTCGAACAGATGAGCATTTGGCCAGAAAAAGAAACAGGAGAAAGACAACTCATTTCTTTCTGGGTGGCTCCTTCACTTTTTAAAAAATTTTAGTTTTTATTGAAGTATAGTTGATTTACAATGTTGTGTTAGTTTCAGGTGTACAGCAAAGTGATTCAGTTATATATATATATATTCTTTTTCAGACTATTTTCCCATACAGGTTATTATAAAATATTGAGTACAGTTCCCTGTGCTATACAGTAGGTCCTTGTTTATCTATCTGATATATAGTAGTGTGTATATATTACTCCCAAATTCCTAATTTATCCCTCCCCCCAACCTTTCCCCTTTGGTAACCATAAATTTGTTTTCTATGTCTGTGAGTCTATTTCTGTTTTGTAAATAAGTTCATTTGTATCATTTTTTTAGATTCCACATATAAGTGATATCATATGATATTTGTCTTTCTCTGTCTGACTTACTTTATTTAGTATGTTCATCTCTAGGTCTATCCATGTTGCTGCAAATGGCATTATTTCATTCATTTTTATGGCTGAGTAGTATTCCATTGTATACATGTACTACATCTTCTTTATCCATTCCTCTGTCGATGGACATTTAGGTTGCTTCCATGTCCTGGCTATTGTAAATAGTGCTGCAATGAACTTTGGGGTGCATGCATCTTTTCGAATTATGGTTTTCTCTGGAAATAGAGCTCCTTCACTTTTCTTTATATTTTGTCAATGAACAACTTCATGGAACTCATATCCTCTTGTCTAAAACCTTAGTTTTAGGCTTTAAGAAGTGGATTTTTTTCTTTTTAATTATGCTACTTTAACTCTGAATATTTACAGTCCAAGTCATTTTTTTTCTTAACCTAGAGATATTTAACATGAACAAAAAGTCTCACTGTTCTAGTAGTCCATTCTTAAATAAATTCAATGAATAGTTAATGAGAACCAAATGTATTCAAGGTAGTGGGTTGAGCTGCAGAGAACACAAAGAACAGAAAAACACAATCCCTGACCTCAAAGTATATACGACAAAGTAATTTTATGATTAATTTTAACTAAGTATTCCCACTATTAGGCAATTGTTTTGACGTGTATGAACTCTGTAAACGTATTTCCAGTCTTGAGTCATATTTTTCTTTGCCATATCTAAATATAATCTGTAAAACAATTTGCCTATTTCTTTAAATTAACTCATTTTATTTTTATTTTAAGTATTCAATTAAGAATAAATTGTTATATAACTATTTCTTTAGAATTATCTTAATCATTAATAACCATATAAAATCATGGGACTTGACATGCTGGTTAGATTTTTTTCAAAATGTACATTAAAATAAATACTTGTCTATTAACATAAATGTTTGTTGTGTACTACCTAAAATCACACTGGGAAACATGTCTCTAATCCAGTCTCACAGTCAAATCTTTTCCTCTACCCCCTCATAAACCTCCCTGCAACCCAGGCAACTCCTTACACCCCAATACTCTTAGTTGATGACGCTTCCTTCCAATTGACCAAGAAAAACAAGCCACTTACACAAGAGCTTCCGCTCATCACTTCAACATATCATATCTTTTCCTTATTTTTAGCTTATTTTTCTAAGATATTCATACTAATCTCCTACGATAACATTTTTATTATTACCCCAAATTTCATCTTCGATCACCTCAGTTACTCCTTTTATTGACCTTTATTTCTTGTGTTTCAACTGGTCTCCCTTTTCTTTGGCTCCTTTACCTTTACTTACATGCATTTTGTTTAAAAACGTTTATTATCTATTTTGTGTCAGAGACTATGCAAGATTCTAGGAATGTAGATAAGAATCTCCGAACCTCAAGGAGCTCATGGGTTTCTAAGGAGACAAGCACATCCTGAGTCACCAACAATATGATGAGTGCCTTGTAAGGTAAATGCAAGAATGTTTGGGAAGAAAACACAACTGGAGCTTGAAATCAAAGATAGAAAGGATTTCCCCATGGAAGTTAATATCTAAACTCAAATCCCAAATATTATACACTTATCAATATTATATATGTGCTGGTTTTGTGACCCAAGAAAGTCCCTAGTTACTTTAAACTTTGTTTTCCTTATCCATAAAATGGTAATAATATTTACTTAACCTGGCTGTAATAAGACTAAGGAGATAGTATGTACCCAGTGGTGAAGCCCTAGAGTTAGTCAGCTTGGATTCCAATGTCAACGCTACTACTGTATGTTGTCGGGTGCGTTACTTTACAACTGTGTATTGGATTCCCATCAATAAAATGTAGATAAACAATAATATCTATCTAATAGGGTAGATGTGAAAGTTAAGTGGTCTAATCCATGGAAATCATTAGATAGTAAACATTCAATAAATGTTAGCCACTCTTATCAGAAGGCTTTTTTAATCTCAAAATTTGTGTATAAATCCTGTTAAGTAAATAATAGAACAATAAGTGTAATCCTTGTCATGTATAATCCTTCAGTTTATCACAATTTACAATAGATCCCAGCTATTCAGCGAATTAAGCAGGGGAGACTAAAATAAAACGTCAAAGGTACCAAATTGGCAAAGTAGAACAAAATCTACCATCTTTCCATGTGTTAGGAGTTAAACTGAACTCAGCCCAAAATTCATATATTGAAGTCCTAACTCCCAATACCTCAGAATATGACCTTATTTGGAAATAGGGTGATTGCAGGTGTAATTAATTAAGTGAAGATGAGGTCATACTGGGTTAGGGCTAATCCAGTATGACTGGCATCCTTATAAAACAGGGAAATTTGGAGAAAGATGCACACAAGGAGAGAGCCATGTGAAGATGAAGGCAGAGATGGGGTGATATTTCTACAAGAGAAGGAATGCCAAAGACTGTCAGCAAACCACCAGAAGTTAGGAGACAGGCATGGAACAGACTCTTCCTCACAGCCCACAGAAGGAACCAACCCTGCTGACACCTTGATTTCAGACTTCTAACCTCTGAAACCGTAAGACAATACATTTCTGCCATTTAAGCCACTCTGTTTGCGGTACTTTGTTATGGCAGCCCTAGCAAGCTAATATACCATCTGACAGATTTTGTTTCTTCCAAGTAAGAACATAAATCTTAATAATGCTTACTCAATTCTGGAGACAGATACTTAAACTTTACTCTGAACCACACAACTGGTCATATACCAAATTCTGTTCTCTACTTCTTTTGTGTAATAAGTCTTCTTTCCATCCACATTATAGGTTCCCTGAGGAAAGAATATACTCATTTATTAACTCAACAGGTATTTATTAAATGCTCTACTAAATGAAAATGAAAAAACACAGGCTCCTGATCTCTGGGAGTTCACAAGCTACAAGTCAAGCCATAGGTAGGTAATAACTGATGCAAAGTAGACTGTTATGAGTTTTCCTGAGGTACAAGAGCAAGGAGCACTTTGCTCCCATGGTTGTGGATGGTGCATCCGTTATACCTAGGCATCTCTCTTAGAAAAATTCTGCGTTTTCCCACGGACCAGTTGTCTCCTTCCCTAGCCCTGAATCTATTTCCCTTTTCCCATCTTTAGCACATGCTGACATTGAAGTCAGTCCACTGCCATTATGATAATCCTTTCCTCGCAGAATAAATAGATAGAAGGCACTCCTACAGGCAGGAATATGAACCTAGGTAGACAACTACTGTTTGGAGAAGGCTCCCTAATACCCAGGATTCCAGTGTTTACTGACTCTGCCTACAAAACACAGATGCTTCTGCCAAGGAAGTCTTTAAGACCACCCTCTGACATTCCAGGATCTGAGCAGAAATGTGGCCCAAACAGACTTACATCAAGAAGGCTTATGGGTGCAGAATTCCATGGTGGTTTAGAGGGAGTGGTAGAGGAGGGACATGACTTGAGGGTCATAATCCAAAGGAAACTTAGCCTTACTGGAATATTCCGTTCTTTAAAAAGATATTTTCTGGGACTTCCAGCCCATTTCAGCATTAATTCAAGACACAAGAGGTGAGCCATTTACAACCATTCTTCTCACCTCTGTGGATTTTCTGTCAGGAGCAGACAAATCCTACCTCTTTTTTTATATTTCTCTTCCTCACCTCTTTTCATCATTTTCCTTGTCCTGGCTCCCCCTACTTTCCCTTATTCCAGATCATATCCCTACCTTCTGCCTTAATTGTGCTTTCCCAGTCTTAAGACAAAGTATTTTCAATTCATGTTCACTAAAAGACATTCTAGACATGGTGCTGTGCTGGGGGCTTTCCCATACATTATCTCATTTGGTCGACACACCCACCATTAGTCTTATTACGAAAAGGAGGCTTGGTAAATAAATCTAAATCCCTTGAATAGAATTATATCCCAGATTCGTCTGACTTCAAGGATCATCGCACTTCTCAAACAACTTGAGAGTGAGAGTACACAGTGATGACTCCACTACCTTGTTTACAGACGAGCCAGTCCACTTACTCATTTAAAAACAAAAAAAATCAGAAACAACTTAGGTCCAACCACAGAGCTGATTAAGGTGCCACATCACTCTTTAATCTGTGGGTAAATATATAAATAGGTTCTCTCTACTTAATCTACAAAACCTATTCATTACCTCATTACACGTGTGAAAGTACCTGCATGGGCAAGAATGTTTTCCAAGCACCAGGACTTCATACAGAAACAGCAACAAAAAGCCCACTGTAACACTGGTATCATGGAACAAGATTCCTAGTATAAAGTGAGATTTCCACGCTGCAATGATTTCAAGGCACTGTATGTCACAAGCAGTAGCTGAGGGAGACAGGGAAGGGCTTGGCTGGCTACAGGCCAATAGAAACCAGGCAAATGTAGCACTTTCTAACATATCCTGGCTTCTGCTTATTCTAAAATAAAATGTCCCTGGCAGGGGGGATCCCTCTTGTCACTTCTCTGTTGGGTTTCTACTGACTGAAGTCCCTGTCCGGTGATATCAAGAAATTCTGTCCTTGGGGCATAAATAAATGCCCAGCTCCTATAGTTCATGGGAGTATGAGAGCCTGAGAGGCCTGGAATCGATCCAACCCATTTTAACTAGCAAGAAACTACCTAGTAATACCTTGTTTGTATTTCTTGGAGGAGGGACACCAGAAACACTTATTTCATTCCACACAATAATTCACCACAATCAGAGGGAGCACAGTAAGGGCAACACCATCTCCCAGCTGCTGATTACATCAAAGGCTTGCAGCACAAATTCAATTTTATGATGTTAATCTCGGCCTGCCACTCAGAAATTTTCTCTGAGGGATATGATTTTTCTCTGGATTTCATTTTAAGAATGATTTTCTTCGTCCACAATCAATAAAGATATGTTTTCATCAAAAGACTCTATCTTGGTAGAATTCAGTTGGCTATTTCAGTCCCTTTTGGTGACACAATATTAATTAAAATAGTTTATGTTGCACTTCAACTGGAAAAAGAGGCAGTGAAAATAGAAGCTACTCAGAACACATGTTCTGTACATGTCAACATGGAGGGCAGAAAATAATTTTCTCTTTCTCCAGGCAACAGACATTAGTTAGCTATTCAAGAGAGTTGCTCTGACTTAGTTCATCTCTGTGCTCTCACTGAAATTAATCAAAAAAGAAGCTCTTTCTGTTTGTATATTTTGTTCAACAGGAAATTGAAATGCACATAAAAAAGATGCTTCAAATTCTCACCTCCCAGTGATTCAGGAGGAGCAAAAATAAGTGTCTGTGCCTGTGTGGCATATTGGGCTATTAAGAATCACAGTCACTGTTTCTCTTAACTAAAAAAAAAATTATGATGCTATTAAATATTTTTTTATTTTCAATTTCTAAATAGTGATTGCAATTGAATACATTTTATTTCTCAAAAGGAAATACAGAATTAGTAGAGTTTTTCACACTTAAAAAAAGAGGAGAAAATTATGAAATGTGCTACAGAAAATGAATTCTGTTTTAACAGTGATTTTGAAAGTAGCAGTCAGTTCACTTAACAAATATTTATGAAGTACCTACTGTGTGCCTGACTCTGGTCACCATTTGAGGTTCATATAATCTCAACTGGAGGCTGGAAATCTGAATTTTAACCTGCTCTCCAAAGACATTCTTACTCACATTTGTGGCGAAGAACTTAATCTCATCATCCCCCATGCACCACACAATTAATGAAATATAAAAATCAATTGATAAAATTAAAGCAATAGGGCTTCCCTGGTGGCGCAGTGGTTGAGAGTCCGCCTGCCGATGCAGGGGACACGGGTTCGTGCCCCAGTCCGGGAAGATCCCACATGCCGCCGAGTTGCTAGGCCCGTGAGCCATGGCTGCTGAGCCTGCACATCCGGAGCCTGTGCTCTGCAATGGGAGAGGCCACAACAGTGAGAGGCCCGCGTAACACAAAAAGCATTCAATGCTTATTTGCATGCCCCCAGTTTGCCAGGGGGGCTCAAAGCATTCAGGACTGTTTGCAGTTCTGGCTTATGGGTCACGTCTCCTTTTCATGTCCTCAGTTATTCCACAAAAAAAAAAAAAAAAAAATTAAAGCAATATTCACTGAATGAGTGACCAAAAAGAATAACTCCCTCAAAAAGTTCTTACTCAGGGCCTGGTCTGCATGACCTAGTGAGAATGTCAATACCTGGCAGGCCTAATCTGGGCCTTCCACAGCAAACAGGCCTTGTCTGGCCCCTAACCTACTGTTTTTCTCTGCAATGACTAAAGCTTAAAGTAGTTAAATTCTTTTTCTATCTATTGCTGTCTAAACGAAACATGGAAAGAAATCTTCCATGTTCTGTAGGGCTTTGCAAGAAAACTAACTGAGGTCTTTCCTTTGAAATCCACTTGGAGAAAGGGCCTAAACAGGAAAACTCTAGGTATTCAATCGTTGAGCAAATGTGTACATTGTTTACAAGAAGGGATAATTCAAGATGATCAAGTTAGAATGTCGAGGCAAAGTCTTCCAAATTTAAAATTTTAAGTGCTAACAATACCAGAGAAAAATCACAAGAGGGTAAAATCCTCTAACAAATTCCTCCCAAAATGTTCAATTTGCAATTTGGTACTCCAAAAGAGCTAACACATTATCTAGATCCCCTCCCCACAAAATTTTTTTCTGAGCCTCACTTCAGTTGCTCAGACTGAAAACAAGGACTAGAGCAGGAAGCAGGGCCTAAAATGGTCTGAGATCTTATCATGTAAACACAGGAATGTTAACCTTTGTCTATCAAAGAACTCTCAGTGTGGTGGAACTCCTTTTACAGAGCCTGGTCTGGCAATATAGGCTGAAAAACACAGCTGGAGTTGAAAGTAAGCCTTTAGTGGTTGGGAAATAGGGGTAATAGAGGTGAAAGTATAAATAGCTTCATACTTCATTCTAAACAACAAGAATAGTTACAACACCTCTTGGTCTGTTTTTTTATAATATGCTTGAAATTGCTAAATCCCATCTATACTCAAGGCTGGATTCCTGTTGTATTTTCTCTCATCAAGAGACTAAGACGGGTGGAGGGAACCACACTGGTTGATTGTCACCTGTGTGTCAGACAGCCTCGTGTTTTCTAGGCAACAAAGTCTTCCAACAAAGTTGTGAGGTTGACATTCTAATGGGAGAGACTTGAAAATTAAATAAGCACCTAACAGTGTAAAATAATATACAACCCTCATTTTACGTTTGAGGAAACTAAAGCTCAGAGAAGCAAAATAATTTGCCAACATCCTGTAGCCAGGAAAGGATGAGACAGCATAGGGATACTGTGTGATGATTTGCATTTGTCATACTCTCTCACCCTATACCTTTGAAGACACGGAAGTGTCCCTTGGCCCAGAAGGCTCTTCCTCATCATTTCTTCCTGGCAAACTCCTATAAAAATGGAACCTTCAAAACAGGAACTAAATTTTAACACCTTTAACTCCTTTGAGCCTCCCCTGGTTGATACATAGCACTCCTCTACTCCCAGCCTTCCCTTTTCTACCTTTACCAGAGCTCTGATCACTCTGATCCAATTCTTCCTGTTACCTGAACTATACTATGAATGCTTGGAGGGCAGGAAACTCTTCCTTTTTCCTTTGCATTTTGCTGGCAGGTAGTTTTACATATAACAAGAAGTAAAAAAAATGTTGAGGGGGAAGTCAAAAATTAATGTATTTGTTACAAGTGAATGTGATATGGCTTCAAGAGTTGCCTCTTGTTTTTTTCTTCTCCCAGACAAATCAGCTTGAATGTAACTCTGTCTGCACAGGAGCAAAAGGCAGATGTAGAAAAATGTCCTTGGCTATCAACATGCATTCTATTCCTATTGAAGCAGCCTAAAATCTTATCAGCTTTCTGGGCCCTTAAAACTCACTACTGACTCAGAGGAAACACACATTCAATTTACCATAAGATTGACTGGTTCAATTAATTACAACTCCCTCATCCTGTACCTGATTATTTTTTAAACATTCATATATAGGACTTTAATTTTTCCAGGTGAAATTTTGTCTTGTTAAAAGTAAAAAAGGAAGGAGGTCAGTGTTGGGAAAAAATTTTCTAACATTTATCGACTATTAAGTTGTAGACACTGCTATTTACATTATGTGCATCACTTCATTTGATCTTCATAATGACACTAAGCATTATTGGTGTCTTTATTCTAAACATGAGGAAAATGAGGCTTGGAGAATATAAATAGCTTGCCCAAGGTAAGAGGTAGAAAACCAAGACAGATTCAGGAGTCTCGAAATCTCACGCCCTTAACCACTGCACTACCTTGCTTAGGTGGGGCAGGGGCATTGCCCAACATGTTCAGAAGCCCTTTGGAAATGAGAGCAAACTCTAGACGAGATATTGCTGTAGAGCAGTGATACCTAGCTCTAGAAATGAGGAGCTGCTTTTTATAGAAGAGTTCAAAGAGACCCAAATGTCCTTTAAGACCAAACAGAAATTTCTTATTTTGAAGACAAAAATAACACACATAAGTTAAAGGACTTGCTGGTACCCCAGAGTTAATCTGGGGACTTGCAAGGACTTCAGAGATGGTCTGGTATGAGAACTTAGACATGTTCTTTTAGTCTTTATCCCTACCTCATCTCCCTGCCTCCAACTCAGTCTAGAGCAGAATTTAATCTAAAAATGTTATGACTGGGGAAGAAATAACTATACATTCAGAGCAGAGCTCCAGAGAAATGTCTATAAAATGCATGGACAGAATTCTTAGCATTCTCAGAGATGAGAATGCAGCATTCTCAGAGTTGCCTGCATACTGTAATACTATTAAATAACAGAAACAATAAGTGAACTGTCAAGCCACAAATAAATCTGAATGAAGCAATCTTGAAACTTTGAAATATTCCTAATACCATTATTTTCAAGGTTCCATAGAGTTGTTTAATAACTTATATATACTTCTATTCCAGTTGGCCTCTATAAACTAGAACCTTAGGTTTCTAAAACAGTCACTTCATTGGATAGAGACTGTTAATGCAAGATTTCACACACAGAGAGTCTTAACAGTTGATATTTCATTGATAAAATAATTATATTAATAATTTTAAAACATCTTCCCCCAAAGTAGTGAGAATATTGGAACTCAACAGAGTCCCAATTTTTGCGGTTTTTAAAAAATAATAATCACTTTACTAGATGGTAGCATGGACAGTTTCCCTTTCTCCTCCAGCCCTTTGCATTCTTTACAGAAAACACTGTTGGTGCGTTTTAATATTGAAGGAGCTAAAGGAGGGCTAAGGAACAAAAGTCACAAGACCGAGTTAACCACAAGTAATGCATGACAAAAGAGGCTGCTTTCTTCTCCCCTGGTCTTTAAATGGTGAGAATTCAGGAGAGTGGAGACTAACCCACTGTGTGTTGCGGGGCAGGAGAAGCGAGGGTGGGGGGTATGAAAGAAACAAACAAAAATTTCTAAACCCCTTTCTTCATGTAGAAAATTCCCAACATGTGACCTAGTCTCCAAAGGTGACCTTGAACTCATTTAGCATTAAAACTGCTAGGGGGAGGAAGACAAAGTTAAGATTGCTATACAGCAACATTCTGTTTGCGTCTTAGAAACGGTTTAGAAATGAACACAGAAATGCTTTAATCGATGAGAAGGGCGGAATAAGGAAGCACCCGTCCGCAAGGGAGTATTACTAGCACTTCATCTTTGCCAGATTTTCGTCAATACAGACATCACCCCCTTGATTTTCCTGTCCCTCGTCCAACTTTTCAAGTGACAAAAGTGTTGTGTCCGTAACCTTTATTGCTGGCTCAGCGGCAGGTGCACAACAAGGAAAGTTTTCACCAGATCCCCTGACGCGACAGGTCTCGAGCTGTCACACCCTCGCCAGCCGGCGTCCACCGGATCATTTCCCCAACTACCGGACTCAACTTAATGATTTCAACGGGCTCCAGTCCCAGAGAAGTCCTATTTCCGAGACCCAAGAAACTCTCTCGGTAGTGAATGGCGGGTCTCTAAAAGTATCTGGGAGACTACAGGCAGGAATACTAAGGCCCTCACCTACCCTCCGCCACCCACCACCCCCCACCATACTCGAAAGGACCAATTTGATAGGTGCGTGTCTTCGGTCACTACTGATGCGACATCTGGACGAGAGAGTAGAAGAGAGAATTTTTCACGTGCAAGAACTTGGAGCAAAAGAAGAGATTATAGCAACTGCTACACGCGCTCACCTTCCTTCCCCGCCCCTCAGTATCCAAACCCTCGGCCTGAAGGCGGGAAGCCGAGGGCTGCACGAGCCTAAGGCCGTCAGAGACCCACCGCCTGGGACAGACGAACCCAAGCCCAGCCGGTGGGAGGCCGCCTTACCCGAGCCTGGGTGCCCCAAAGCAGCATCGGCCCAGCAGCCTGGCAGCTGGGCAGCAAGACAGCGGGACGGCCTTTGGAGACCGGCCACGCCCCGACACCACGCCCCCACCCCGACACCACGCCCTCCCAACCGCGGACGCCACGCCCGGCGCCCCACCCTCACTCCGGCCCGTGCTGCGATTCTCCCCTGCAGTCCCGCGGCTCACTCCCGCTCTCACTGGCGGTGGCGGCTGGAACAGGCCGGTCCTCGGACGTGGAAGCGCTCTGTCCTTCCAGGGCTGGAGAGAGTTGGAGTTGAGGTGAGGAAAATCAAGGTAGGCCAGGTGACAAGGACCCTCACCCCGACACTGAAAGGGACTGGCAGCCTCAGGACCTTTGATAAAGGAAGGGAGGAAGTTCACCTCCGTCCGCATCCTCCCAGCAGGGGAGAGTGAGAGTTCAGGGAGCTAGAAAGGGTGGAAAATTCACCACTGAAACCAGCGTCCTGACCTGCTCTGAGTGTGCCAAGTATCACAACTGACCGGGTAGCTTAGAAAAATGGGAGGGACAATTTGCTTTTCTCAGGTTTCTCAGGTATTTTGTTTAATCCTCCACAGCCTGTGGGCAACTTAGTCCTGCATTCTAAGACTCCTGGAAGCAGGTGGGGACAGATTTTTTTTTTTTAAACATCTTTATTGGAGTATAATTGCTTTACAATTGCTTTACAATGGTGTTAGTTTCTGCTTTATAACAAAGTGAATCAGCTATACATACACATATATTCCCATATCCCCTCCCTCTTGCGTCTCGCTCCCACCCTCCCTATCCCACCCCTCTAGGTGGTCACAAAGCTGATCTCCCTGTGCTATGCAGCTGTTTCCCACTAGCTATCTTTTTCACATTTGGTAGTATATGTAAGTCCATGCCACTCTCTCACTTTGGGGGACAGATTTTTAACCACTCCCTTTTCACTGATACCTATCTGGCTTCCCAAATACTAAGGATAGTTGGCCAGGCCCAAGTCAGCACAAGTTCTAGGTCTCCTCTGAGGTCAAACTTCACATACCTTGGATCTTCCTGTGTGAAATCCCTCCGAGGAGGACACTCCTCTCATCTTCATCCTCTCAGCTGGGTTAGTTCCTATTCTTGGTTCATCTGAAACCTCACTTACCCCATGCAGGTTAGGTGTTCCTGCTGTTCACTCCCAAGATGTGTCACTTCCTCTGTCATAACACTTGTCATGACTTACTGCAATTACTTGTTGCATTGGCCTCCCCTGCTTGACTGTAAGGTCTGTGAAGACAGGGACACCAAGCATGTAGTAGATATTGATAAATAATAAATATTGTTGACTAATGACATGCATCTAACAGTCACCTGTTAAGGTGACGACAGGCACCAGTTCTTTAAGAACTTCCCTCACCTATTCTCAACTTCTGGGTCTTCAGGATTTTATTTCAGAGTTGACATTCCCACCCCCATTGCCATTGCCAAGTATTCATCCTGCAAATCAATCAATGTGATATACCATATTAACAAACTAAAGAATAAATACCATATGATCATCTCAGTAGATGCAGAAAAAGCTTTTGACAAAATTCAACACCCATTTATGATAAAAACTCTCCAGAAAGTGGGCACAGAGGGAACCTACCTCAAAATAATAAAGGCCATGTACAACAAACCCACAGCAAACATCATTCTCAATGGTGAAAAACTGAAAGCATTTCCTCTAAGATCAGGAAGAAGACAAGGATGTCCACTCTCGCCACTATTATTTGACATAGTTTTGGAAGTCCTAGCCACGGCAATCAGAGAAGAGAAAGAAATAAAAGGAATTGGGAAAGAAGATTGGAGAAGAAGAAGTAAAGCTGTCACTGCTTGCAGATGACATGATGCTATACATAGAGAATCCTAAACACGCTACCAGAAAACTACTAGAGCCAATCAATGAATTTGGTAAAGTTGCAGGATACAAAATTAATGCACAGAAATCTCTTGCATTCCCATGTACTAACAATGAAAGATCTGAAAGAGAAGTTAAGGAAACAATACCATTTACCATGGCATCAAAAAGAATAAGATACCTAGGAATAAACCCACCTAAGGAGGTAAAAGACCTGTACTCAGAAAACTATAACACACTGATGAAAGAAATCAAAGATGACACAAACAGATGGAGAGATATACCATGTTCTTGGGTTGGAAGAATCAATATTGCGAAAATGACTATACTACCCAAAGCAATCTACAGATTCAATACAATCCCTATCAAATTACCAATGGTATTTTTTACAGAACTAGAACAAAAAAATCTTTCTGGGGTTTTATCTTGTTCCTTCATCTGGTACAAAGTCCTCTGCCTTTTCATTTTGTCTATCTTTCTGTGAATGTGGTTTTCCTTCCACAAGCTGCAGAATTGTAGTTCTTGCTTCTGCTGTTTGCCCTCTCAAAGCCTTCCTTTCCTTAAAAGCTAAAATTACGTGAAATTCAAGAGACAGAAATTTGTGATTTGTGAATTCTGGGCCTGCCACTAGTTATGTGACTACAGACAAATCACACAATTTTCAGAAAGATAATCATTTTTATCAGTGAGGGAAAGTCCTCTGTAAACTGTAAGTGATATGCACATGTTAGACGTGAGAATTATTAAAATAATTTGGTCCCTGCAGAAGTAAGTACAGATATGAAGCCTCTCTCCTGTCCCCCCCATCCTCCTTTCTCATTCTGGGTTGCTTCTAGATGACCAGGTGACACACCATCCTTCTGCTGGCTAACACTAGAACTGTAGACATAATGCCTAAAGAAAGGTACCTTGTTCTTTAGGGTAGGGTCTCTTCATTTTATTTGTAAGACTGTAAGACCATGATGTTGTATATGAATTTTCACTAACAAAGTGCTCTCCTATACCATTGAGACCATGGGGACCACCTGATCTCGAAAGGCTTGTTAGGGATCCTTGCTCTAAGCAGTTCCCAAACTTGAAGATTTCACAGGTTAGTAAAATTTCAAAGAAAATGAGAATAAACATAGGGTTGCCAATTTTTATTTTGCCAAGTAATGCCCTTAAAAATGAAACAAATTAAAAAATCTTTCTCAAAGCAAAAATAAAAATGTTTCAAGTTACATTATTATGAAGTTACCCAACACCAAGGATGATAAGCAGATTCTAAACTCTTCCAGAGAAAAAAATAAAGGTCGCTTGCAAACAAAGAAGAATAATTGTCTTAGACTTTTCTGCGGCAATGCAGGATGTTAGAAAACAGTGTATCAAAGTCTTCAAATTTTTTAGAAGAAATGATTTTCAAATTAGAATTCTATATCCAGCCAAGTTATCAAACAATCATAAGACATTTTCATACATGTAAGAATAAAACGATAAACCTCCCATGCACACTTTTTAGGAAGCTGTGAACAATACCTTCATGAAAATGAAGACATTGACCAAGAAAGAGAAAAGCATGATACCTAGGAGTAAAAGGAATAGAGGAGTCAACATGAAAAGAACTGAAAGGAAAACTCAGCATGAGACATATGTCCAAAGCCCAGAAAGAGCCAGTCCATACTATAGTGGGAAATAAAGGGAAATAAAGAGAGAGCCTCTAGTGGAGAAAAAAAGTGAAACAGTTGGATTACTTGATATGGATGAGCATTTAAAAAATAATTGACAGACATTTATTTGTTGGGTCTGCTTGAATTCTAGAGGTCAAAAAAGGGACTAAAAATTAAGCAAACACAAAGTAAGTACGACAATTAACATTAGTTGAAATGAAAAGAAGAAATAGCATTTAAAATGATAACAGCTAACATTTATGTGTGAATAAAAATTGTAAGTAAAATTCCCTTTACTTAAAATTTGCTAGAAGAAGATTATAATGGACATTTGTTCTCCTTTTGGGCTTCCCAGGTGCTTGGAACACTCT
>NW_006789004.1:1559550-1569494 GCF_000442215.2 Lipotes vexillifer
ACTCTTTCTATTTGGGGGAAATTCCCCACTCTACCAACTTCTACCTTCCCAAGAGAGAAGGCAAAACTTTCTTGCCCAGCTTACCTTGTGGCCAGGGAGCAGGTATGTGATCTAAGCTCATGAATCAGATGCACCCATAAGAGACATAGATTAACACAGATGTGACAGAGTAGGTGCCTTGCAGAATTCAGCTATCTAGGTGGCAGAGACCTCCGCTTCCAGATACAATGATGGTAGTCACTCTAGTGATAGGATCCAGGGCCCGAAGCGATGGTGATAATTCTGCTGCCTGTGCCCAATAGTGATAGCAGTCACATCTTCACAGAACAATGATAGTTGTTGTCCTTGGCAGTGCCCACAACATACTTTAATAGATTAATTTTCTGTGAAGCTTCTGGAATGGATATCTGTCATTTACAACTAAACCCAACAATGGATAATAAGAGTTTAGCATTTACTGTTGACATTTCACATGCATTCTTTCACTAGGTTATAATCCCCTTAACCAAGATGGTGTCATATGAGAACTATGATAGTACCTGGCAATGGCAAAGACTATGTCCTTCTGACTAGTCATTGGGGGGGGAGGTCTGGGACTTATAATTTTTTATGCTATTCAACTAAGGCCCTAACTATAAAAATTATAGAATTTTTAACATTGTCAAGTGCAACGTGACATTTTAACTAGGAAAATGGAAGTGTATGTGTGTATGTGTGTGTGTGTGTGTGTGTGTGTGTGTGTGTGTGTTCTTTCCTAAAGTAGCAGTGAGATTGAAGATACTTGGGTGTCTTTTAAAGAAGTTATAAGCCTGTGAAACAAGGCGCTTAAAATAATGATGGCAGATTCTTGATTATAGTGGTGCCATTGAGCAACACTATAATATAATATTTTAGGTGAAAAGTAACATTTAGACAGGTTATTTTTCTAGCACTTGATTTCCAGGTCAAATATATTTCTTTTTCCAGTTTTGGAAGTGCCTACATGGAAAGCAAAATGAGAAAAGACAAGTAAATGTATTTTATTTTTTATGATAGCATTCTGGATCTTAAAAAAGGTAGATATTGAAGCAATTTGAAGTTGTTACTACAACAGTAACCAAACCTAGTTATTTTCCATGCTCTAAAGGCTTCATACAAAAGCAGAATAATTACCTGAGACAATGTCATAGAATGAATGACCCAGAGGTACTTTGGTTTTGCAGTCTCCTTGTGAACTCTGCTCAACTGTCTGTATAAATGGTTGCAACACTGTGTACTTAATCATCAGCAATTGGAAGCTTCCAGAAGAAAAACTGTCCCACAGATTTTAGCACACTCTGACATGAAGGGAAGTTTAATTCCCAGAACTTAATTATATTAACATCCCAGAAAGGGTCAAGGAACAGAGTAGTCTATAGTTAGTATCCTAGTACTATATATATGATTCTGGGAGAATCAGTTCACAAACAAGGACTGAACTCCAATTTATAATAGCAACAATGACTTACACTTGTACTGTAATGGTACTTCTTCAGTAAACTTTCATACCTATTATTATTATTATTTTTAATTGGGGTACAGTTGCTTTACAATGTTGTGTTAGCTTCTGCTGTACAACAAAGTGACTCAGCTATATGTATACATATATCCCCTCCCTCTTGGACTTCCCTCCCCCCGCCCCTGCTTTCCACCCATCTAGGTCACCACAGAGCACTGAGCTGAGCTCCCTGCATTATACAGCAGGTTCCCTGTAGCTATCTATTTTACACATGGTAGTGTATATATGTCAATCCCAATCTCCCAATTCACCCCACCCACCCCTTCCCTTGCCCCGTGTCCACACGTCTTTTCTCTATGTCTGCGTCTCTATTCCTGCCCTGCAAATAGGTTCATCTGTACTATTTTTCTAGATTCCACGTAAATGCGTTAATATACGATGTTTGTTTTTCTCTTTCTGACTTACTTTACTCTGTCTGACAGACTCTAGGTCGATCCACATCTCTACAGATATTTAACTGATACAATTAAAGGACAATATAGCAGAAATGAAATGCACAAACAGCAGAGAAAGGACATGACATAGAAATCATTTGCTTTTGACTTTGCATTGCTTTTGGCAATTCTGCATGATGTCATTTTGAGGTGAAACCTTGTTGTTATCCTAAGAAGTTGTTTCCTTTGGATTATCTTTTATGAATTAGTCCCTTTAATTGAACCCAGTTCATTCCATAGATAATATTAACTCCCCTTAGTTTTCAATTTTCCATCCTCAGAAATAATCCAGATTATTTCCTTTTTGCTCATTCCTACCTGTTGATCCATCCTTTCACACTTCCTAGTTCTCCAGTCTACTCTGCTCCCACTGATGCCCTGTTTTGTTCTAAGTTTCTGCTCCCATTATTTACCTCCCTGCTTTGTCACAGCCCCCATTTTCTCCCATTGTTGCACACGTCAAAATTGTGATTATACATCCATTTACTTCTTGTTTCCCCCACTGCACTATTTATAAGTTCCATAGCAGTAGTTACTCAATTTCTTTCACCACTGTACATTCATTTATCACCAAAGTGCTTAGCATGTAGAAGATTCTTAATAAAATGTGTTGAATAATAAAATGAATAACTAAACTTATATTATCAGTTAAACACTTGTAAAAAAAAAATTAAGGTTAGATCCTAACTCATATCTTACAAAAAATCCAAATGAATTAAAGATTTAGAAGTTTAAAAAAAAAAAGAAGGCTAAAAAATTTTCTGAGTTAGATATTAGCAAATGTTTTAAAACCTTGGTGTGGTAAAACTTTGGTGTGGCTTTTCTTTGCCCTATATTTTCCTCCTCCACCTCTTCTGACATTTAATTTTTTCTTCCTTCTCTTTCTACTCCTCTTCCTTCTTTTTGTTCTGTTGTTAGAATGAAAATATAAAAATCATACAGATCTATTTAAAAAATACAAAAAGACTTGAGAAAATGAAAGTCCATTAATATTCCATATACCCATTCACTTTTCCCTCCCAGACAAACCAAGATCATCTTTTTGTTCAGTTTTCATTTGAAAAAAGCATTTTGTATGTGTGCCAGAAGCTGGAATTATCTAGGAAAATACTAATAAATTTTATGTGTATAATTTAAAATCACCTACACATCAAATCCATTGTAAACAAAGTTAAAAGGCAAATGACAAACATGGAAAAATACTTTCAAATCATGTTGAAACCATTATGATTTATGATGGATAAAAGATGGCAGCATATTCTTTGTCACTCCTCCATTGAGAAAGAGAGTTTATTTCCCACCCTCTTGCATCTGGGCCAGCTCTGTGATTGCTTAACTAAAAGAAGGTGGCAGAAATAACTGTGCTAGTTTGGGCCTAAGCCTTAAAAAGACCCGATGAGTTCCACTTGTGGGCTTCGGGGAGTACTGAGCTTCTATGCAAGAAGTCTAACTACTTTTCTGGAAAGAGTACGTGAAGATACCACATGGAGAAGCCATGTGGAAAGCAGAGGCCCTGAGACTTGACATGGAAAGGGAGAGAGGACAAGGCATTTGAGTGTCCCATTCCAGACTTTATAAAGGAGAGGGATCCCAAGCAAAACCAGCTAGAGAATTATCTTGCTGAGCCTAATCAGCCCCAGAGCCATGGGACATAATCAAATGATTGACATTTAAGGCAGCAATTAACTAAAATGAAATTAGGTAGCTGTCTTAGTCCATTTGAGCTCCTATAGAAAAATACTACAGAGTGGGTGGATTATAAACAGCAAGCCACGGTTCTGGAGACTGGGAGGTACAAGATCATGGTGCAGCAGATTTGCTGTCAGGTGAGCGCCCACTTCCTCATCCATAAACCGTGCCTTCTAGCTGTAACTTCAAATGGTGGGAAGGGTTAGGGAGCTATGTGGCATCTTTTTTACAAAAACACTAATCCCATTCGTGAGTGTTCCGCCTTTATGACCTAATCATCTCCCAAAGGCCATCAATTTGGGCATTAGGTTTCAAAGTAGGAATTTTGTGGGGACACAAACATTGTCTATAGCAGCAGCTAAATGTGCTGCTGCAATGAAAAACCTAAAATATGTGGCATTGACTTTGGACTGGATTAGGAGCCAAAGCTGGAAGGACCTCAGGGAGGTTGTAAAAGTTTGTTTGATCATAAACTGAATTGTATTCCCAACACAGTGTTCAGAAAATGATATGGATGCTAAATAAATTTCTGATGAATAAACAGATGAGGTCTTATAAGCAAGTAAAACAAATACCCCAATTTAAAAATGGGCTAAAAGTAAATGGACATTTCACCTAGAACACAAAAGTCCGGTAGGTGTATAAAGACATGCTTAGTCTCAAAAATATTTAAAGAAATGCAAAGTAAAACAGTGTCCTGGTTGGGTATTTGTTTTACCTATCAAACTGACCAAAATAAAATAGAAGGATACTAGAAGACATGCACTCTTATATTTGCCAGTGTGAGTGGACATCCGTAAAACGTTTTTGGAGGGCAGTTAGCAATATGCACTAAATGCCTCAAAAACACATATGCCCTTTAACCCAACAATTTAAATTTAGAAAACTTTCCTGAGAGAATAATTAATAATTACACAAAGTTTTAGCCATGACGATTATCTCAATGCAGTATTTTTGATTATAATAAAAATTTGTTTATGATTATCTTACTCGGCGAAGAATTAAGTTGTGTAGCAAAAGTGATGTTGCAGAATTGTATTTATGGGCCTGAAAAGATGTTTATATCATTTCATAGTAAAAAAAAGCAGGTAACATAATGATGTGTTTGGTATGAATATTTTAATTAAAATATTATATAACAAAAATATATTATACTATGATAACACATATATAATCTTAAAATTCTTCATATATATGAAATATGTATCATGTATAGGATATACATGATATATGTTATAATCCATATATCATGCAGGTACCAGATCATTCAGGGCCTTTAGTTCCTAATAGAAACTTGGTTATTTCCCTCAGAGCAGCACGGAGCCACTGTAAGATTTTAAAGCAGAGTAACAATAAGATCTGATTGTAATGATTGCTGTGTAGAATATTTTCAAGGTGAGCAAGAGAAGTACCTATAGTACAGTGACTATGAACTTTAACCCCAGAGCAAGGCAGTCTGGAGTTGAATCCAAGCTACACCACTTAAAAACTGTATAACCTCAGACAAGGTATTTAATCTGTCTGGGCTCCAGGTTTACTCTTCTATAAAATGGTGACGATAATAGTACTTACCTCCTGGGAAGGTTATAAGGATTAGATAATGCAGTGTAAAGTGTTCAGAGTAGGACCTAACACAGACTAAACTCTATATGTTATTGTAATTCCCCTTTTAAAAATAAGGAAGCTTGCCAAGGTTAAGTAACTTGCTCAAGGCCACACAACTACAATTTTGTGGTAGTGGTGTAGCTTCAGTTGATGATGAGTGGAATGATCACACATTCCCTGGGTTATAGTATGCAGCACCACATCACCAGTTAATATCACAAAGGGAGAACAACTCTACTGAAGATGTGATAATAAATCATGATGGTACTTGCATATATATACTTGACTCTACGTACAGTAAAACATGAGTGAAGTTCTATTCGTTTATTGAGATGACTATAAATATTATATATTTTTTCATCAGGATAAAAACTAAGGACAAAGACTAAGTATTCTTCTATCCTGGAGGGTTTTACTTTGATTAGCTTCTTCCAATGCAATGCCTCTGTTCCCAAAATGGGGGGAGGGTGGATGGATTTAAAATGGGGGAAGGGAACATGGTGATGTACACCTTCCTCTGGGATTTAAACCTACATCTACCCAGCTACAAAGTTTATGCTTAGTTCATTTTTTTTTTAAACCCCATATTTGTTTATTTATTTATTTTTGGCTGTGTTGGGTCTTCGTTTCTGTGCGAGGGCTTTACCTAGTTGCAGCAAGCAGGGGCCACTCTTCATCGCCGTGCGCGGGCCTCTCACTATCGCGGCCTCTCTTGTTGCGGAGCACAGGCTCCAGACACGCAGGCTCTCGGTAGTTGTGGCTCACGGGCCTAGTTGCTCCGCGGCATGTGGAATGTTCCCAGCCCAGGGCTCGAACCCGTGTCCCCTGCATTAGCAGGCAGATTCTCAACCACTGTGCCACCAGGGAAGCCCTATGCTCAGTTCATTGATTTACAGGCTTTCACTTCTATTAAAGTATATTGCTGTGGTAGATTTAGGACTCCTGAGATAACATTAATGAGAAGTTCAAATCTCCTTGGTACTACAGAGTGGCATTGCCAGAAATGGTTTATTAACAGGTCTAGCTGTTGACAAACTTGTCAGGTGGAAGAAGCTGGTATAGCCTTACCCTTTGGAATCTTTCAGCCAGTTTATTTTGTTCTGGTTTTCCCTTCAATTTATGTCCCTGAGAGCACGCTTGTTTCTAACTTTCCCTCTGCTAAATCCCATTTCATCAGAGAGGGCATTGTGACCCAATTTATCTCATTAACCCATGCTGATAGGCTAATGAGGCTGATGAGTTATGCCATTCTGTTGTGCATTCAAATACAACAATCAAGAAACATTTAGGCTCTTATTATTCACTCAACAAATATTCAGTGAATATCTATTATATTTTAGGTGCTGGAGAAAAAGCAAAAAACAGTCTATAAGACCTTAGTGGTATCTTACAGACTAAGATACTTACATTGTTTCAAGCTGATAGTGTGAAAGTCTAGGAAGAATTTCTATCCAATCAGCCTGTTGGTTCTAGTGCTTCTTTAGTACTCCCCCTAGTACTTGTGTTTTCTGTCTCTTTTTAAATTTTTATTATTTATTCCCCAATGTGTCATAGGAAAGGCCAGAGGTATTGAAGTTTTCTGTATCCCTTAGCAGTGGACTAAGGTATTTTTAGCTGGTGTACTAACTGATCCCTGTGCTTACTACCTTTATCTCTCTTCCCTAGAGAGAAATATTATAATTCCTAAAACTGTATCAAGATCTTCCTAATTTTAGGCTAGTTGATTAGTTCTTTCTTCTCTATTTATTTCCACATAACAAGTAAACCTCACTTAAGTCCTTAATTTTTTTTTTTTTTTATGGTACGCGGGCCTCTCACTGTTGCGGCCTCTCCCGTTGCGGAGCACAGGCTCCAGACGCGCAGGCTCAGCGGCCATGGCTCACGGGCCCAGCCGCTCCGCGGCATGTGGGATCCTCCCGGACCGGGGCACGAACCTGTGTCCCCTGCATCAGCAGGCGGACTCTCAACCACTGTGCCACCAGGGAAGCCCAAGTCCTTAATTTGAGTTTCTCAGGGATCTAGTACATGTGCAAGAGTCCCCAAATGTCACTGTTTTAACCCAGATTAAGAATCTTATGATGAAATTTCAGATATCCAAACAGGGCCCAAATAATGAGAAAGATTCACATCAGAAAAAGTCTAATTGGCTGAGACTCCTAAGACCGCTCCTGGAAACAAATCAAAGTGATGATTGTAAAAAACTAGTCAAGTTAATAAGTCCCTGCTTCTTTTTTAGGATGATCAGGCCATTCAAGATGACTCTTCTCTTGCCCTCTGTACTCGCCTGCTCCGCCAGGCCCTGCTTCACTCAGATGATTATCCAATCCTCTTAATTATAGGGCTTAATTAGTAGCTCCTAACTGATGAGCCCACCTGACGTCAATTGCGCCCTATAAATGGTAGCCTCCTTCTCCCTTGAGTAGCTAAGGCTAATGCCATGTTCTTCCTGCTCGCCCTGAGCTGTACACAGTGGGGTGTTGCTCCAGGACCCTTTGTGTAAGATCTCCTTGTCCAATAAATCATCGATGTCTCTGTTGCTGTCTCTGGGCAACTTCAAGACTCGCAGGCCTGTGGGGTGCAGCCCAAAAAGAGAACAGTAAAGGACTGGAAAGATCATCAGGCAGTAGTTCTCCCCAAGGGGCAGTACATGCTTGTGACAGTTTCCTGGAGTTGCTCGTGGCATTTAGTGTCAGGGCCCCAGAATGCTCACAGTGTAGCAGTGTCCTATAAGCCGCACTTTTAGTCCATTCTTTTGCCAAGGGGAAGGAAACACATGGTGGAATCTTTCCCCCAAGGTCATATGCCCAGCCAATGCCAGAACTAGAGACAGAATTTGTTTTACCGACCTGGGTCCTTGGACTCTGTTTTTTTAAAATAAATTTATTTATTTAATTTATTTTTGGCTGCGTTGGGTCTTCAATGCTGTGCACCGGCTTTCTCTAGTTGCGGTGAGTGGGGGCTACTCTTTGTTGCAGTGTGTGGGCTTCTTATTGCAGTGGCTTCTTTTTAGGGGAGCATTGGCTCTAGGCATGTAGGCTTCAGTAGTTATGGCACATAGGCTCAGTAGTTGTGGCTCACAGGCTCTAGAGTGCAGGCTTAGTGATTGTGGCGCACGGCCTTCGTTGCTCTGCGGCATGTGGAATCTTCCTGGACCAGGGCTCAAACCCGTTTCCCCTGCATTGGCAGGTGGATTCTTAACCACTGAGCCACCAGGGGAGTCCCTTGGACTCTTTAATCAATAGAAATTGATAGGAGGCCAGATGAGAACTCAGGCAAGGCTTTATTGGGACTCCTGCTGCAGCACAAGGGAGCAAAGACAAGTAGCAGGTGCCCTTGATCACTCCAGAGAGGAGCTGCTTGGGTCCTTAAAAGGGGTAACAACAGGGGTGGATAGGTTGGACAGGAGGCGTGGCTTCGGAGATCTGCTCAGGCCCTTGGTGGTGCTGTGTGCAGGAATCCCATGCAGGACCCTGCTTTTGCTCCCTGCATCTCAGAAGTGGCAGTTGGTTTGTGGCCTTTGTGTATCCTGTTGTTCATAACTGCACCAATTGCACACGTGTGCAGTTATTTTTAGTCTCTTATAGTTTCTTTGTATTCTGTTGCTCAAGGAAACATTTGTCCAGGTGCAAGCACTCTGGTAAAGTGTCCCAGCTCCCAGCCTGTCTCACTTGGAACTCCACTGCAGGATTTTTTCCACTGGAACCACTTTTCTGCATAATTCCTCCTTATACAGCTGAAGGAAAACTATCTCATTGAAAAGAATTTCTTTATGGTGTGATATTTTCATTCTCCTCAGATTTTATTTCTTATACTCTAAATCCTTCTTTGGTGTGGTTTTCAGTGACATTTCAAAATCAGCCTCATTATTCTGCAATTGTAAGTTTTTTTTGGGGAGGGAGACATAGTAGTTATATTTTTTATCCCCTCAAAAATATTTTATTAAACTTGATCTTTGTTTTATTTCCCTACTTAATCCAAATAACTTTTGACTATTTTAAAAAACCAAACCTACCTCCAAATGTATAAAATGTGCTGTTTTTAAGCGTTGAAAGGAAAGAAGGTGCAGTTCTCATTCAACATATAACATTCCTTGCAAGTGTATCATGTGCCCGGTGTTGTGTTAAGTTCTATGGGTACAGGACATACAATGTTAAAAGAAGAAAATGATCCCCCCCCCACCCTCAGACACATGAGAAAGTGAGTTCAATATAGTGTTTGTAGTGATATGATAGGATCTATATGAATGTCAAGAAAGGGCAGTTAATCCCATTGTGGGTAGTTAGGCCTTCTGGGGGGTTGATATTCCAGTTGAGATTTGAGGGGTAGCAGGTGATAATCAGACAAATGGTAAGGTGGGGTTTGAGGCAAGAAGAATGGGAGACAGAAACCTAGTCAAAGAGAACAGCGTCTGCAGATCTTGGGTTAAACAAGACAGTGTGTCTCAACTGTGGTAAAGCAAATAGTGTAGTTTGGTGGAAACACAGGTAAGCTTTTCTGTCAGTTGTGAAATGGAAATGGAAGGGAAGAGATAAAGAGGCAAGGATGAGACTGGATGGGGAAGATCTTATAAGCCAGGCCAGGAAGTGTGGGAACCACTGAATGGTTTTAAGAAGAGAATTGGTGGGCTTCCCTGGTGGCGCAGTGCTTGAGAGTCCGCCTGCCGATGCAGGAGACGCGGG
>NW_006789004.1:1569675-1571444 GCF_000442215.2 Lipotes vexillifer
ATAAAAAAAAAAAAAAAAAAAAAAAAAAAGAAGAGAATTGGTAATTCCAAAAGTAGAAATTTGAATAAATAATCAGCTTCTAAAAATTAGAACTTCATAGAACAACACTCATTAGATGCAGAGAATATGGTCTGACATTCTTATTGAAATTCATCACATCCACTCCCAGCGATGCTGCGAACATGTTTCTGATCCTGGACCAATCTTGGCCCAGAGCCTCTCCTCCCTTCTGTACTCAGTGACAAGCCCCTCTCCCCAATCAATTCTAATTAGTGCTCATCAGTGCTGGGGACAGATGTCATAGTAAAGAATGAGGAGACATTTGTTCAGAGTTCAGGAGGACAGTGACAAAGAGGGGGGATTTATTGCATTACCACACACACAACACAATTAAATATTAATGAAAAATGTCACTTTTCCTGTCATTACCAGGCTTTTGTTTTGCAAAGATAATCCACTGGACCAAATGGTGAAAGATATACAGTGCTACTGCTGAGTGAATGTTGGAGATGTAATTAGCAATGTTTTGGAAACAAAGGTGCTTTCACAAGTTGCGAAAGGATAGATGGGCAAAAAAGTGTCCACTGGAGATACATGCAATAATTAAAGAGGTGTTTTTGAGTGCCTACTGAGGAATGTTTCGTGTGTAACAAAAGTAACACTTTATTGAGGTTTTTCTGTGTCAAATTAAAGCACCAGCCATACTCACATGCTTATTTTGGAGAAGCTGTTGTGTTTCACATACTGATATATCAGTGAAGACTCACTTTGAGCTTCAGTAAAATAGCAGTGAAACATTCTTCAGAAGATTGACTATGAAAATAAAAAAGTAATAATCAAACAAAAAAAATGGTCACGAAGAGCCTAGGGTCAGGATGGGAATAATGACGCAGACCTACTAGAGAATGGACTTGAGGACGCAGGGAGGGGGAAGGGTAAGCTGTGACAAAGTGAGAGAGTGGCATGGACATATATACACTACCAAACATAAAATAGTTAGCTAGTGGGAAGCAGCCGCATAGCACAGGGAGATCAGCTCGGTGCTTTGTGACCACCTAGAGGGGTGGGATAGGGAGGGTGGGAGGGAGGGAGATGCAAGAGGGAAGAGATATGGGAACATATGTATGTGTATAGCTGATTCACTTTGTTATAAAGTAGAAACTAACACACCATTGTAAAGCAATTATACTCCAATAAAGATGTTTTAAAAAATTTAAAAAATGTAATAAAAGTAGCAGTAGTCAAAGAGTAAACATTTTCTCAAGATAGAACTTTGTACTTATTTAAAATCACATGGAATGGAGACAGGTAGCAAAGGATTAAAGATACTGGAGAAGTGAAAACAAATAGAATTTTTTTTTTCTGAGATAACATGAAAGAATGAAAGAAAATAAATTGAGACATGAGAATGTAAAGGTAAATGGGAGAGAAATAGGAAATTATTGTTTATTTGTACCTCCTCTATTTTCTAAAATAATTTGAGCCAGTTTACAAAAAAACAAAAGACAGAGGAATAATAAAGTTAGTAAACAGGAAAAATGAGGACTTGGAAAGAAGTAAGAAGCAAATGTTGTAACCACGATAGCTAATATCATAGGAGTGATCCAGTGTCAAATTTGGCTCTGAAGTTTTTGGCAGTCGGGGCAAAGGGGAAATATGATATGTTTCTAATTATCTCTTGCTGTGTAACAAACCACCTCAGAACAGTGACTTAGAACATTAACAGTTGTTTATTAGCTCATGGTTCTGTGAGTTGCCTGTAGTTCAGC
>NW_006789004.1:1571454-1573716 GCF_000442215.2 Lipotes vexillifer
GTTCTGGCTTTTGGTGTCTCATGCAGTTGTTTTAGTCAATGGCCAGGGCTTGAATCATCTGAAGACCAGCTCCTTCGCTTATCTGGTGCCTGGGGTGAGAAGACTCAAAGCTGGGCTGGAACACCTGGGGCTCTGCAGGCATCTCTGTCTCTACCTGGCCTCTCTAGGAAGGCAGCTTCAGGGTAGTTCCAAAGGTACATGGTTCAAAGAGAGGCAAGTAGAAGCTGTGTTCCTTTTATGACCTAGCCTTGGAAGTCACTCAGCCTCATTTTCTCTGCAATTCTTTAGAAGCATGTCTCTAAGGCTGGTCTATGTTCCGGGGGAGGGGAATTAGACTTCCCTTTTTGAATAGAGGAAATGAAAAATAATCCATAACATGTTTTAAAACTACCACATGATATAACAGGTTTTTCATTGTCAAAAAGGTAGTAGTGTATCAATTGCTCAAGCTCCCACCTGATGTTGTCAACCTTTTCTTTTAGATGAAGTAATGGGGGAGACATCAAGCATAAGATTAGAGAAGAGCAGAGGGTGAGATTAAGGAGAAAGGTATGTGTTTGAAATATCTCCTTATAGGAGCATATAGCGGCAGCACAGTAAAGCCTTGCTTCTCAAAGTGTGGTCTAGGACCAGTGGCCTCTGCCACTGAGAGCTTGTTAGAAATGCAGAACTTGGTCTCTACCTCAGACCTACTGAATCAGAGTGGTATCTTAACAAGCTCACAGGATTCCTCTGCAGAAAAGCACTGCTGAAGAGGTGGAAAAGAATTGTCAGGTAGTGAGGAGGGAGAAATTGCTGTGTACACACTTAGAACAGGCCATGTGTCCTCCTTTATGGGACAATAACAGAATATGAGTGGGATAAGAAAATGACTAAATAGTAAAGTTCATCTGAGGTTGGGAATTCTACACATTCATTGACCAGGATGTCTAGGATGGGTGTTGGGTACTTAGGTAGAATTGAAATGAAAATAAGATCTAAATGGGTTAGGGAGAGGATGGGTGCAGTTGGAAGATGAAGGTTGGAATAAGGCTGGAGAGCTGATATTGCAGAAGTATGAACAGGGTATCCAAATAAACGATAGCTACAAAGGGAAAATCCCAAGTTGGTTTTTCAGAAATAGATAAATATTATTTTGGTACAATGGAATTGTATGGAATGTTACCCAAAGCAAGTAGATTTTTGACTGAGACATTTACTTTGTTTTACAGAAATATCTGCAGTAATGACATTTGCTTTTTTTTTTTTTTTTTTTTTCTGCACAGCTTATGGGATCTTAGTTCCCCCCAACCAGGTTGAACCTGGGCCCTCAGCAGTGAAAGCGTGGAGTCTTAACCACTGGACCACCAGGGAATTGCCACATTTGCTATTTCAATAAACATATATAGTTAAGGGCAGACAGCCAACAGATTGGTATCAAATATTAGTAAAGTGCAACCCATCATCACTGATATTTCATACTGTCTTATATGTGTGGTTTGTATTAAGAGTATAGGGCTTAGAGAGAGTTGGGCTCCTTGGAGAAGTGGCTGATACTAATTCTGCACCAGGAAATGCACAGAATGTGTCTGGAATATCTTGTCCTATGTGGAAGACAAGGAAACTATTAAAGATGATGGGAATCATGTTAAATGGACACCAGAGCCAATTTGAAGGGGTTGCACTTGCCAAAGATGAGGTAATATTAGCAGCAAAAAAGAATAATAATGATAATGGATTGATATACATCAAATATGTTAAAATCCATTAGTTCTTAATGATACTCACATACAAAAACTCTCATTAGTCATCTTTGGAAGATGCTCTGAAACCAAAACTTTATGCTGAAAACTGGTAAATGGAGTAAAACAATCAAGCATTTATATTAAATTTTTTTGTACAAATAGTATTTAAGGGTGCCAAGTAGTTAATTTGGGAAAGACTTTTTAAAAGAATTTCAGCGAATAAATGTGGAAGCAATGGTAGAATTAGAATATCACCATTGAACTCCTAATGAAATAATGGATTTAGGCCATGATCATTAATGGCTCTTAAAACCATTAGGTGAATTGCTAATGGGGAGTTTATAATGGTGGATCAGGCTGACAACAGCAAGCCTACTGCCCAGTCTTAATGTCACAAAAATGAGAAAGAACTAGGCATTATGTTTCTCCTAATGGAATTACACAATACTTCTATAAAATAGTCATGCTAGGGCTTCCCTGGTGGCGCAGTGGTTGAGAGTCCGCCTGCCGATGCAGAGGACGCAGGTTCGTGCCCGGG
>NW_006789004.1:1573812-1574528 GCF_000442215.2 Lipotes vexillifer
CGACCAGAAAAAAAAAAAAAAAAAAAAAATATATATATATATATATATATATGTATATATTTATGTGAGCCAGAAGAATGTGTGAAAAGTCCTCATAGGGAGGCAATCAGCAAAGTTTAGAATGTGGGAATCCAATTTCTTCAACAAATAAATTGTGAGGGAAGAAAGAGAGTGAGAGAAGTTATAGATTGAAAGATATGTAAGAGACTTTGGGTTTCAGTTTGACTTGTAGAGGGCTAGGAAATCATCACTATAATTCTTACAACAAGAAAAAATGCTGAAAAGCGACTCATTAGAGACCTAGGTCAGAAAGCAACTGCTGCTCCAAAATCTGGAGAGATGGGTGAATAGAGAGAATCTCAGCTGAGATCAGCTTACATGAGCAGAAACAACTGGAGCTTTAAACAGATTAAAAACGATTAATTGGCAATTTTTTTCCGATCCATGTCAACATTTTTAATGGCTATATAAAATAACAGAAAATATCATTGTGATTTATTACATGCGTGCCAATATTTTACTTAAAGCCAAACCATTCAAGAATCAGAAATCGGGCTTCCCTGGTGGTGAAGTGGTTGAGAGTCTGCCTGCCGATGTAGGGGACACGGGTTTGTGTCCCGGTCCAGGAAGATCCCACATGCCGCGGAGCGGCTGGGCCCGTGAGCCATGGCCGCTGAGCCTGCGCGTCCAGAGCCTGTGCTCCACAATGGGAGAGG
>NW_006789004.1:1574545-1575385 GCF_000442215.2 Lipotes vexillifer
CCAAAAAAAAAAAAAAAAAAAAAAGAATCAGAAATCACATTTTTATTTGTTCCCACTGTAACAGCTCCTTTACTTCGCAGTGAAAATTGATTTATATATTTTTCGCCTCTGAGTCCTTGTGGGATTTTTTTTTTTTTTTTAATTTGCTGTGGCTAGGACTTCCAAAACTATGTTGAATAATAGTGGTGAGAGTGGACATCCTTGTCTCATTCCTGGTCTTAGAGGAAATGCTTTCAGTTTTTCACCATTGAGAATGATGTTTGCTGTGGGTTTGTCGTATATGGTCTTTATTATGTTGAGGTAGGTTCCCTCTATGCCCACTTTCTGGAGAGTTTTTATCATAAATGGGTGTTGAATTTTGTCAAAAGCTTTTTCTGCATCTATTGAGATGATCATATGGTTTTTATTCTTCAATTTGTTAGTATGGTGTATCACATTGATTGATTTGCATATATTGAAGAATCCTTGCATCCCTGGGATAAATCCCACTTGATCATGGTGTATGATCCTTTTAATGTGTTGTTGGATTCTGTTTGTTTGTTGAGGATTTTTGCATCTATATTCATCAGTGATATTGGTCTGTAATTTTCTTTTTTGCAGTATCTTTATCTGGTTTTGGTATCAGGGTGATGGTGGCCTCATAGAATGAGTTTGAGAGTGTTCCTTCCTCTGCAATTTTTTGGAAGAGTTTGAGAAGGATGGATGTTAGTTCTTCTCTAATGTTTTATAGAATTCACCTGTGAAGCCATCTGGTCCTGGTCTTTGGTTTGTTGGAAGATTTTTAATTACAGTTTCAATTTCATTACTTGTGATTGGTCTGTTCATATTTTTCTTTTCTTC